>NC_062526.1:7204001-7509001 GCF_022655615.1 Tachysurus fulvidraco
ATACATGCTGTTTTAAGTTTCTGGAGTTTGGGGTTTCTGCTGGAGGCATCTAAGCACTTAACTGAAATGTCTTTGGATAAAACACATAGTCTTTGATGCAAGAGGCCCAAGCTTCATCCAGTAGGCCACCAAGATTGGGGCGATGATCTGCAACGATTAGGGTTGATAGCAGCCATTCTGAAATTGATGCCATTTTCTTCTTAGCTAAAATGGAGGCTGTTCCTAGGTTTGTGCTTCATTGATCACTTGGTTTTGCTACAAGCATGCTTTTCCTGCACTGTTCTGCTTAAGCACACCACAGATGGGACTCAAAACCACAATAATCCCTGGCTTAGGAGGCCTTTGACTTTCTTATTAGAAAGTAGGTAGCCCTTAGCAGAGGATGGTTTCGATCCATCGACCTCTGGGTTATGGGCCCAGCACGCTTCCGCTGCGCCACTCTGCTTCAACACACCTGCTAAATACGACTCAATCCTACAATACATGCTGTTTTAAGTTTCTGGAGTTTGGGGTTTCTGCTGGAGGCATCTAAGCACTTAACTGAAATGCCTTTGGATAAAACCCATTGTCTTTGATGCAAGAGGCCCAAGCTTCATCCAGTAGGCCACCAAGATTGTGGCGATGATCTGCAACGATTAGGGTTGATAGCAACCATTCTGAAATTGATGCCATTTTCTTCTTAGCTAAAATGTGGACTCTTCCTAGGTTTGTGCTTTATTGATCACTTGGTTTTGCTACAAGCATGCTTTTCCTGCACCATTCTGCTTAAGCACACCCCAGATGGGACTTGAACCCACAATCCCTGGCTTAGGAGGCCAGTGCCTTATCCATTAGGCCACTGGGGCACTGCTGTTTTAAGCACCTGGAGTTTTAAGCCCAGCACGCTTCCGCTGCGCCACTCTGCTTCAGCACACCTGCCAAATACGACTCAATCCTACAATACATGCTGTTTTAAGTTTCTGGCGTTTTGGGTTTCTGCTGGAGGCATCTAAGAGCTAAACTGAAATGTCTTTGGATAAAACCCATAGTCTTTGATGCAAGAGGCCCAAGCTTCATCCAGTAGGCCACCAAGATTGGGGCGATGATCTGCAACGATTAGGGTTGATAGCAGCCATTCTGAAATTGATGCCATTTTCTTCTTAGCTAAAATGTGGACTGTTCCTAGGTTTGTTCTTTATTGAACACTTGGTTTTGCTACAAGCATGCGTTTCCTGCACCATTCTGCTTAAGCACACCCCAGACGGGACTCAAAACCACAACAATCCCTGGCTTAGGAGGCCTGTGACTTTCTTATTAGAAAGTAGGTAGCTCTTAGCAGAGGATGGTTTTGATCCATCGACCTCTGGGTTATGGGCCCAGCTGCGCCACTCTGCTTCAACACAACTACCAAATAGGACTCAATCCTGAAATACGTGCTGTTTTAAGTTTTTTGCGTTTGGGGTTTCTGCTGGAGGCATCTAAGCACTTAACTGAAATGCCTTTGGATAAAACACATAGTCTTTGATGCAAGAGGCCCAAGCTTCATCCAGTAGGCCACCAAGATTGTGGCGATGATCTGCAACGATTAGGGTTGATAGCAACCATTCTGAAATTGATGCCATTTTCTTCTTAGCTAAAATGTGGACTGTTCCTAGGTTTGTGCTTTATTGAACACTTGGTTTTGCTACAAGCATGCGTTTCCTGCACCATTCTGCTTAAGCACACCCCAGATGGGACTTGAACCCACAATCCCTGGCTTAGGAGGCCAGTGCCTTATCCGTTAGGCCACTGGGGCACTGCTGTATTAAGCACCTGGAGTTTTGGGCCCAGCACGCTTCCGCTGCGCCACTCTGCTTCAACACACCTGCCAAATAGGACTCAATCCTACAATACATGCTGTTTTAAGTTTCTGGAGTTTTGGGTTTCTGCTGGAGGCATCTAAGAGCTAAACTGAAATGTCTTTGGATAAAACCCATAGTCTTTGATGCAAGAGGCCCAAGCTTCATCCAGTAGGCCACCAAGATTGTGGCGATGATCTGCAACGATTAGGGTTGATAGCAACCATTCTGAAATTGATGCCATTTTCTTCTTAGCTAAAATGTGAACTGTTCCTAGGTTTGTGCTTTATTGAACACTTGGTTTTGCTACAAGCATGCGTTTCCTGCACCATTCTGCTTAAGCACACCCCAGATGGGACTCAAAACCACAATAATCCCTGGCTTAGGAGGCCTGTGACTTTTTTATTAGAAAGTAGGTAGCCCTTAGCAGAGGATGGTTTCGATCCATCGACTTCTGGGTTATGGGCCCAGCACGCTTCCGCTGCGCCACTCTGCTTCAACACACCTGATAAAAACAGGACTCAATCCTACAATACATGCTGTTTTAAGATTATGGAGTTTTGGGTTTCTGCTGGAGGCATCTAAGAGCTAAACTGAAATGTCTTTGGATAAAACCCATTGTCTTTGATGCAAGAGGCCCAAGCTTCATCCAGGAGGCCACCAAGATTGTGGCGATGATCTGCAATGATTAGGGTTGATAGCAACCATTCTGAAATTGATGCCATTTTCTTCTTAGCTAAAATGTGGACTGAACCTTATTGATCTTTTGGTTTTGCTACAAGCATGCTTTTCTTGCACTGTTTTGCTTAAGCACACCACAGATGGGACTCAAAACCACAATAATCCCTGGCTTAGGAGGCCTTTTACTTTTCTATTAGAAAGTAGGTAGTCCTTAGCAGAGGATGATTTCGGTCCATCGACCTCTGGGTTATTGGCCCAGCACGCTTCCGCTGCGCCACTCTGCTTCAACACACCTGCCAAATACGACTCAATCCTGAAATACGTGCTGTTTTAAGTTTTTTGCGTCTGGGGTTTCTGCTGGAGGCATCTAAGCACTTAACTGAAATGCCTTTGGATAAAACCCATTGTCTTTTATGCAAGAGGCCCAAGCTTCATCCAGTAGGCCACCAAGCTTGTGGCGATGATCTGCAACGATTAGGGTTGATAGCAACCATTCTGAAATTGATGCCATTTTCTTGTTAGCTAAAATGTGGACTGAACCTTATTGATCATTTGGTTTTGCTGCAAGCATGCTTTTCCTGCACCATTCTGCTTAAGCACACCACAGATGGGACTTGAACCCACAATCCCTGGCTTAGGAGGCCAGTGCCTTATCCGTTAGGCCACTGGGGCATTGCTGTTTTAAGCACCTGGAGTTTTGGGCCCAGCACGCTTCCGCTGCGCCACTCTGCTTCAACACACCTGCCAAATAGGACTCAATCCTACAATACATGCTGTTTTAAGTTTCTGGAGTTTTGGGTTTCTGCTGGAGGCATCTAAGAGCTAAACTGAAATGTCTTTGGATAAAACCCATAGTCTTTGATGCAAGAGGCCCAAGCTTCATCCAGTAGGCCACCAAGATTGTGGCGATGATCTGCAACGATTAGGGTTGATAGCAACCATTCTGAAATTGATGCCATTTTCTTCTTAGCTAAAATGTGGACTGTTCCTAGGTTTGTGCTTCATTGAACACTTGGTTTTGCTACAAGCATGCGTTTCCTGCACCATTCTGCTTAAGCACACCCCAGATGGGACTCAAAACCAATATAATCCCTGGCTTAGGAGGCCTGTGACTTTCTTATTAGAAAGTAGGTAGCTCTTAGCAGAGGATGGTTTCGATCCATCGACCTCTGGGTTATGGGCCCAGCACGCTTCCGCTGCGCCACTCTGCTTAAACACACCTGCCAAATACGACTCCATCCTACAATACATGCTGTTTTAAGTTTCTGGAGTTTGGGGTTTCTGCTGGAGGCATCTAAGCACTTAACTGAAATGCCTTTGGATAAAACACATAGTCTTTGATGCAAGAGGCCCAAGCTTCATCCAGTAGGCCACCAAGATTGTGGCGATGATCTGCAACGATTAGGGTTGATAGCAACCATTCTGAAATTGATGCCATTTTCTTCTTAGCTAAAATGGAGGCTGTTCCTAGGTTTGTGCTTTATTGATCACTTGGTTTTGCTACAAGCATGCTTTTCCTGCACTATTCTGCTTAAGCACACCCCAGATGGGTCTCAAAACCACAATAATTGCTGGTTTAGGAGGCTTTTGACTTTCTTAATAGAAAGTAGGTAGCTCTTAGCAGAGGATGGTTTCGATCCATCGACCTCTGGGTTATGGGCCCAGCACGCTTCCGCTGCGCCACTCTGCTTCAACACACCTGCCAAATACGACTCAATCCTACGATACATGCTGTTTTAAGATTCTGGAGTTTTGGGTTTCTGCTGGAGGCATCTAAGCACTAAACTGAAATGCCTTTGGATAAAACCCATTGTCTTTGATGCAAGAGGCCCAAGCTTCGTCCAGTAGGCCACCAAGATTGTGGCGATGATCTGCAACGATTAGGGTTGATAGCAACCATTCTGGAATTGATGCCATTTTCTTCTTTGCTAAATTGTGGACTGTTCCTAGGTTTGTGCTTTATTGAACACTTGGTTTTGCTACAAGCATGCGTTTCCTGCACCATTCTGCTTAAGCACACCCCAGATGGGACTTGAACCCACAATCCCTGGCTTAGGAGGCCAGTGCCTTATCCGTTAGGCCACTGGGGCACTGTTGTATTAAGCACCTGGACTTTTGGGCCCAGCACGCTTCCGCTGCGCCACTCTGCTTCAACACACCTGCCAAATAGGACTCAATCCTACAATACATGCTGTTTTAAGTTTCTGGAGTTTTGGGTTTCTGCTGGAGGCATCTAAGAGCTAAACTGAAATGTCTTTGGATAAAACCCATAGTCTTTGATGCAAGAGGCCCAAGCTTCATCCAGTAGGCCACCAAGATTGTGGCGATGATCTGCAACGATTAGGGTTGATAGCAACCATTCTGAAATTGATGCCATTTTCTTCTTAGCTAAAATGTGAACTGTTCCTAGGTTTGTGCTTTATTGAACACTTGGTTTTGCTACAAGCATGCGTTTCCTGCACCATTCTGCTTAAGCACACCCCAGATGGGACTCAAAACCACAATAATCCCTGGCTTAGGAGGCCTGTGACTTTCTTATTAGAAAGTAGGTAGCTCTTAGCAGAGGATGGTTTCGATCCATCGACTTCTGGGTTATGGGCCCAGCACGCTTCCGCTGCGCCACTCTGCTTCAACACACCTGCCAAATACGACTCAATCCTACAATACATGCTATTTTAAGATTCTGGAGTTTTGGGTTTCTGTTGGAGGCATCTAAGAGCTAAACTGAAATGTCTTTGGATAAAACCCATTGTCTTTGATGCAAGAGGCCCAAGCTTCATCCAGTAGGCCACCAAGATTGTGGCGATGATCTGCAACGATTAGGGTTGATAGCAACCATTCTGAATTTGATGCCATTTTCTTCTTAGCTAAAATGTGGACTGAACCTTATTGATCATTTTGTTTTGCTACAAGCATGCTTTTCTTGCACTGTTCTGCTTAAGCACACCACAGATGGGACTCAAAACCACAATAATCCCTGGCTTAGGAGGCCTTTTACTTTTCTATTAGAAAGTAGGTAGTCCTTAGCAGAGGATGATTTCGGTCCATCGACCTCTGGGTTATTGGCCCAGCACGCTTCCGCTGCGCCACTCTGCTTCAACACACCTGCCAAATACGACTCAATCCTGAAATACGTGCTGTTTTAAGTTTTTTGCGTCTGGGGTTTCTGCTGGAGGCATCTAAGCACTTAACTGAAATGCCTTTGGATAAAACCCATTGTCTTTTATGCAAGAGGCCCAAGCTTCATCCAGTAGGCCACCAAGCTTGTGGCGATGATCTGCAACGATTAGGGTTGATAGCAACCATTCTGAAATTGATGCCATTTTCTTGTTAGCTAAAATGTGGACTGAACCTTATTGATCATTTGGTTTTGCTGCAAGCATGCTTTTCCTGCACCATTCTGCTTAAGCACACCACAGATGGGACTTGAACCCACAATCCCTGGCTTAGGAGGCCAGTGCCTTATCCGTTAGGCCACTGGGGCATTGCTGTTTTAAGCACCTGGAGTTTTGGGCCCAGCACGCTTCCGCTGCGCCACTCTGCTTCAACACACCTGCCAAATAGGACTCAATCCTACAATACATGCTGTTTTAAGTTTCTGGAGTTTTGGGTTTCTGCTGGAGGCATCTAAGAGCTAAACTGAAATGTCTTTGGATAAAACCCATAGTCTTTGATGCAAGAGGCCCAAGCTTCATCCAGTAGGCCACCAAGATTGTGGCGATGATCTGCAACGATTAGGGTTGATAGCAACCATTCTGAAATTGATGCCATTTTCTTCTTAGCTAAAATGTGGACTGTTCCTAGGTTTGTGCTTCATTGAACACTTGGTTTTGCTACAAGCATGCGTTTCCTGCACCATTCTGCTTAAGCACACCCCAGATGGGACTCAAAACCAATATAATCCCTGGCTTAGGAGGCCTGTGACTTTCTTATTAGAAAGTAGGTAGCTCTTAGCAGAGGATGGTTTCGATCCATCGACCTCTGGGTTATGGGCCCAGCACGCTTCCGCTGCGCCACTCTGCTTCAACACACCTGCCAAATACGACTCAATCCTACAATACATGCTATTTTAAGATTCTGGAGGTTTGGGTTTCTGCTGGAGGCATCTAAGAGCTAAACTGAAATGTCTTTTTTTTTTTTGCGAAGTCTTTTTATTGTAAACAAAGTCAAATAACAATACAATCCCATTTTAGTTTTTCATCGAAAAAAAAAAAAAGGAGTAAAGTAAATGTATTACAACAACAATAATAACAATAATGGAAAGAAAGTAAAAAAAAAAAAAAGAAAAAGAAAAGAACAAACCACCCCCCACCCGCTTACCCCAGGTCCTGGCCCTTTTTAACTATCGAATACAAGTCATTTAAAATTTACAAAAGAAAAAAAACCTAATCCGGCAAAACCTGAAGGCCCATGAAATATGAAATAAACGATTGCCATTTATGAAAAAACTTGGAGGTATTACCTCTTATCGTATATTTTATTTTCTCAAGCTTAATAAAAAATGCTGTATCCTTTAGCCATTGTGAGTGAGATGGTGGGACAGAGGACTTCCACTGAAGAAGAAGGCGACGTCTGGCCAACAATGATGTAAAACTAATAACTTCTTTTTGGATGTAGTTTAACTGAGATGCTTCATCTGGAAGTCCAAATATAGCAATCAATGGGCAGGGCTGCAAATGTACTCCCAGAATAGTGGACATCGTGCTGAAATAACCCGACCAATAATTATATAGTCGTGGACAGAAGAAAAACATGTGACTCAGGTGGCATTGTGCGTTAGAGCATCTGTCACATTTGTCCTCGACATCTGGGTAAATTTGAGACAATCTATATTTAGAAAAATGCACCCTATAAATGACCTTAAACTGGATAAGTGCGAGACGGGCACACGAAACATTACCAAAGCCATTCACAACACTATCCCACCACCCGTCCCCAAGCTGAAGTCCCAGCTCTCCCTCCCAAGCAGCCTTTGTTTTGGAGGTAGTTTGGTCACAGAAATCCAGAATATGTTTATAAATCTCAGAAACAGCACCTTTTCCTTGTGATTTATATGTAAGCAAACCTTCCCAGTGTTGGAGAGGTGGTGCTGAGGGAAAGCCAGGAAAACATTTTTGAACAAAATGCCTAACTTGAAAATATCTAAAGAGGTGGCTGGCAGGTAGCCCATACAATGACGACAAATTAGCAAAACTGTGAAAAAGTCCCTCTGAATATAAGTCAAGAAGACAGTGTATACCTTTACTATACCACACTAAGAAAAAAGAATCCAGACACGAAGGGGGGAAAAGATGATTGCTACATAATGGACCTAAAGGAGAAGCAGTTACAAACTTGAAACGTTTCCTAAATTGATACCAGATTTTTAGAGTATTAAACACAACAGAACTTTTAACATACAAAGAAATTTTTATTGGAAGAGAAGAGTATATAAGAGCAGGTATAGAGGATGAGGAAGAACATGACTGGGCTTCTAACTTACACCATGCTAAATGAGGTGACTCAACCCAGCACCGTATCTTATGGATGTGTGCTGCCCAGTAATAAAACTGAAAATTTGGTAGTGCCAGACCACCGCTAGACTTACATCTCTGGAGTAATGACTTACGCACCCTGGGACATCCCCCGGACCAAATGAAAGCATTAATCGTTTTATCTAATGAGTCAAAGAAATGTTTAGGTAAGAACAATGGGATTGTTAGAAATAAAAAAAGAAATTTAGGCAGAACATTCATTTTTATAGCATTAATCTTCCCAATCAGAGACAAAGGCAGACTATTCCATCTCTGAAGGTCAGACTTCATCTTAGTTACGAGTGGAGTAAAGTTTTGCAGAAAAAAGACCTGAAAATGTACGTGTCACATTAATACCAAGATATCTAAATCCAGCGGGACTGATTTTGAAGGGCATGTCCAGATGCTTAAGTTGCAAAGCAGTTGTGTTAATTGGATAGCATTCACTCTTCTGAAAATTTAATTTATATCCAGAAAAGGAGCTGAATGTATCAAGAGTGGACAAGATACCAGGTAGACCAGACACAGGGTCTGATACATAGAGCAACAAATCATCTGCATACAATGATAGTCTGTGTTCGATGCCGTTCCTAGTGACGCCTTTAAATAAAGTAGAGGATCGTAATGAAATGGCCAATGGTTCAATGGCCAAGGCAAATAAAGATGGAGAGAGAGGGCAACCCTGACGTGTCCCACGTTTTAATGGGAAATACTCTGAACGCACATTGTTTGTTTGAATGCTGGCTTGAGGTGATGTATAAAGTAATTTCACCCAACCAATAAACTTATTACCAAAACCAAATTTTTTTAATACAGCGAATAAATACTCCCACTCTACCCTATCAAATGCTTTTTCGGCATCCATTGAAATCACAATCTCAGGTACCGTTTCGGAATGTACAGTATGAATAATATTTAAAAGAGTGCGAGTATTAAAAAATAAATGACGTCCCTTAATAAAACCGTTTTGCTCCTCAGAAATAATGCTGGGCAACACTCTCTCTAAGCGCAGAGCTATAGTTTTTGCCAGAATTTTAACATCAGCATTTAACAAAGATAGAGGCCTATAGGAACCACACAAAGTTGGATCTTTGTCGCTCTTCAAAAGAAGAGCTATCGAAGCTTGGGTCATAGTAGTTGGGAGCAAACCATTTTCCAAGGATTCATTAAACACTGACAAAAGTAGAGGTGCTAATTTATTAACAAATTTTTTAAAGAACTCAATAGGATACCCATCAGGTCCCGGGGCTTTATTGGACTGCATCGCTTTAATTGAGAATTTTATTTCTTCAAGGGAGAGTGGGGCATCTAGTTCTTGTACATGGTCAGAATCAATGGTAGGGTTTTCAAGATTGTCCAAAAACTGATTCATAATATCAATATCATCCGGAAATTCGGATTTATACAAAGAGGTATAAAATGATTTGAACGTGGCATTAATTTCTACCGGGTCTGTAACAATTACATTAACATTATTATTAATTTTAGGTATCAAACGTGAGGCAGACGTTTCAGTTGGTGAGCCAATAGTCGATTCGCTTTATCCCCATGTTCATAGTAAGTGCCGCGTGTCTGTAATAACAATCGCTCTACTTCCTTAGTGGAGATCAAATCAAATTCTGTCTTAAGGTTAAGACGTTTCTTAAACAGTTCTGGAGAGGGATCGGATGCGCATTCTTGGTCAAGGATACCAATGGCAGAAGTGAGTTCCGTAAGCTTGGTCTTATGTTTTTTATTATAATGTGAAGAGTATGAAATAATCTGCCCCCTAAGGAAAGCCTTCAGTGACTCCCAAAGTAAAGACGATGATGTAAGTTCGTTCTGATTGAAAAGGAGAAACTCATCAATAGAAGTGGACAGAAATTCACAAAATTTGTTATCTGCCAACAATAGAGAATTAAATCTCCAAAGGGGGGGAGTAGATCTCTGTGTGGACAGCTGAATATCCAGAAATAGTGGTGCGTGATCTGATATTAAAATACTTGAATAATCAATGGCAGTAACAGATGAATTCAAGCTGTTATCTATGAAGAAATAATCTATTCTTGAGTATGACTGGTGAACCTGAGAGAAAAAGGAGAATTTTTTAGTTAAAGGGTTACGAACTCTCCAAGGGTCAACCAACCCATTCTGATTCATAAAGTCAGAAAAGGATTTTGACATAGCTGACTGAGATATTGGTCGTGAACTAGATCTATCTAGCACTGGGTCAAGTACACAATTCAAATCACCTCCAAAAATCAATAAATGAGAATTTAAATGAGGTATGCTACTAAGTAATCTGTTGGCGAATTCAACATCATCAAAGTTAGGTGCATAGATATTTACCAGCAGCACCTTTGTTTGCATTAACATGCCTACAACCATAAGATATCTGCCATTTTTATCAGCAATAACATCAGTAGGTAGAAACTGAATATTTTTATTGATCAAAATAGCAACTCCTCTTGATTTAGAGTTAAAGATAGAATGAAAGACATGCCCTATCCAAGAAACCTGCAGCCTATAATGATCTTTAGATTTGAGATGAGTTTCTTGCAAAAACACTATGTCGGAATTAAGCCGTTTCAAATGACTAAAAATTTTACCACGTTTAGATGGGCTACTCATGCCACGTATATTCCAGCTAGTGAAACGAACAGATGGGCCTACACCAGGATTACCGGAATTCGACTTAACAGTACTCATTTAAGTGCACATGAATAGTACCAAATGGCCAGGACCCCCCCCCACACACACACACACACACACACCCATGAACATATACACACCCCGAAAAAAAAAGAAAGAAAGAAAGTAAAAAAAGGGAAAAGAGAGAAAGAAAAGAAGAAGAAAAAAGACAACTATACAAGAACAAGAGAAAAAAACATTGATGCCACGTGATTGTGACATCAACTCGGAGAATAGCCTGAGACTAAGCTGCAGTAGAGAGATAGATAACTCCCGCAGAGTCTCAATACTGAACATTAGGCAATATTATTAATGTAAACCCCATAATATAAACAGGAAGTAAACACACACCGATATTGCCGTATTACTGCAAACTGAAACGCTACCCAATGTTCATCGTTTTTATATACTTCTTGGCCTCTTCTGCAGAGACAAAGTCTTTTTCCACGCCTTTATATGTAATCCGCAAACGAGCCGGAAAGAAAAGACCATAACGAACCCCTTCCAGGCCGCGCAATTGCCTCCTGACCTCATTAAATGCAGCTCGATCCCGGGCCACCTTGGCCGTGTGGTCGGGGAAAACGGACATCTTTATTTCACCCACAGCCTCTTGTCGTCTCTCTCTGGCACGCCGTAGAACATTCTCACAGTCGCTATAATAGTGAAACCTGGCAATAACAGTGCGCGGTCGCTCACCTTGTTTGGGCTTCGGCTGAGAGGTTCTATGTGCTCGATCTATCAGCGGTGTTTCATCAAGTTTAAAAGTTTCCTTAAGCAGTGTAGAGACAACTGTATTGTTAATGACGGTATCCTCAGGAATCCCGACTATCCTAATATTATTTCGTCGCGACCGAGATTCGAGGTCCTCACACTTATTTTGCAGTGAAACAAACTCTGCGGTTAAATGTGCGAGTTTGTTTTTAAGCTCTGCTACATCATCAGTACAGACGGAGAGAGAATCCCCCATTTCTCCCACTGTACCTCTGAGTGCGGCCAACTCTGCGTCTGAAGCGGCCTTATCGTTCACCAGCTGGGTTTTTACTGACTGTAGGTCAGCTCTAATTGTGGACAAATCATCACCCAGTGCCGCACGAAGTTCGGTCTTAAAAATCTCAGCAATGTCTTGCTTTAAAGAGATTAGCGGTTCTCGCTTCAGGGACTCCGCATCAATTACCTGGGCGACTTCCCTGGGAGAGGTGGAGCTGCGGGGTGAAGACAGAGCCCCAGGGTCCGGGGTCGCTACCTGTGTAGCAGGCCTCAGTTGTTGGGTCGTGGTGGCACGGGTTTTTGCTGTTTTACCAGCCATGATATTATGTCCAAGTGGTGAAAAAAGGCTTTAACACAATATCCCAGGGGTGAATATATCAAAAAGGTAATCCAAATTGCGATATAAAATAACAATTACCATAAACTCTGCAGGAGTCTCAAATCACACGTCTTACTCCATTGGCTGCTCAACAGCGCCCCCAACTGAAATGTCTTTGGATAAAACACATAGATTGCAAGAGGCCCAAGCTCTCAACCACAGATGGGACTCAAAACCACAATAATCCCTGGCTTAGGAGGCATGTGACTTTCTTATTAGAAAGTAGGTAGCTCTTAGCAGAGGATGGTTTCGATCCATCGACCTCTGGGTTATGGGCCCAGCACGCTTCCGCTGCGCCACTCTGCTTCAACACACCTGCCAAATAGGACTCAATCCTGAAATACGTGCTGTTTTAAGTTTTTTGCGTCTGGGGTTTCTGCTGGAGGCATCTAAGCACTTAACTGAAATGCCTTTGGATAAAACCCATTGTCTTTTATGCAAGAGGCCCAAGCTTCATTCAGTAGGCCACCAAGATTGTGGCGATGATCTGCAACGATTAAGGTTGATAGTAGCCATTCTGAAATTGATGCCATTTTCTTCTTAGCTAAAATGTGGACTGTTCCTTATTGATCATTTGGTTTTGCTACAAGCATGCTTTTCCTGCACCATTCTGCTTAAGCACACCCCAGATGGGACTTGAACCCACAATCCCTGGCTTAGGAGGCCAGTGCCTTATCCATTAGGCCACTGGGGCACTGCTGTTTTAAGCATCTGGAGTTTTGGGCCCAGCACGCTTCCGCTGCGCCACTCTGCTTCAACACACCTGCCAAATAGGACTCAATCCGACAATACATGCTGTTTTAAGTTTCTGGAGTTTTGGGTTTCTGCTGGAGGCATCTAAGAGCTAAACTGAAATGTCTTTGGATAAAACCCATAGTCTTTGATGCAAGAGGCCCATGCTTCATCCAGTAGGCCACCAAGATTGTGGCAATGATCTGCAACGATTAGGGTTGATAGCAACCATTCTGAAATTGATGCCATTTTCTTCTTAGCTAAAATGTGGACTGTTCCTAGGTTTGTGCTTTATTGAACACTTGGTTTTGCTACAAGCATGCGTTTCCTGCACCATTCTGCTTAAGCACACCCCAGATGGGACTCAAAACCACAATAATCCCTGGCTTAGGAGGCCTGTGACTTTCTTATTAGAAAGTAGGTAGCTCTTAGCAGAGGATGGTTTCGATCCATCGACCTCTGGGTTATGGGCCCAGCACGCTTCCGCTGCGCCACTCTGCTTCAGCACTCCTGCCATCTAGGACTCAATCTCACAATACATGCTGTTTTAAGTTTCTGGAGTTTTGGGTTTCTGCTGGAGGCATCTAAGAGCTAAACTGAAATGTCTTTGGATAAAACCCATAGTCTTTGATGCAAGAGGCCCATGCTTCATCCAGTAGGCCACCAAGATTGTGGCAATGATCTGCAACGATTAGGGTTGATAGCAACCATTCTGAAATTGATGCCATTTTCTTCTTAGCTAAAATGTGGACTGTTCCTAGGTTTGTGCTTTATTGAACACTTGGTTTTGCTACAAGCATGCGTTTCCTGCACCATTCTGCTTAAGCACACCCCAGATGGGACTCAAAACCACAATAATCCCTGGCTTAGGAGGCCTGTGACTTTCTTATTAGAAAGTAGGTAGCTCTTAGCAGAGGATGGTTTCGATCCATCGACCTCTGGGTTATGGGCCCAGCACGCTTCCGCTGCGCCACTCTGCTTCAACACACCTGCCAACTAGGCATCAATCCTACAATACATGCTGTTTTAAGTTTCTGGCGTTCTGGGTTTCTGCTGGAGGCATCTAAGAGCTAAACTGAAATGTCTTTGGATAAAACCCATAGTCTTTGATGCAAGAGGCCCAAGCTTCATCCAGTAGGCCACCAAGATTGTGGCGATGATCTGCAACGATTAGGGTTGATAGCAGCCATTCTGAAATTGATGCCATTTTCTTCTTAGCTAAAATGGAGGCTGTTCCTAGGTTTGTGCTTCATTGATCACTTGGTTTTGCTACAAGCATGCTTTTCCTGCACTGTTCTGCTTAAGCACACCACAGATGGGACTCAAAACCACAATAATCCCTGGCTTAGGAGGCCTTTGACTTTCTTATTAGAAAGCAGGTAGCCCTTAGCAGAGGATGGTTTCGATCCATCGACCTCTGGGTTATGGGCCCAGCACGCTTCCGCTGCGCCACTCTGCTTCAACACACCTGCCAAATACGACTCAATCCTACAATACATGCTGTTTTAAGTTTCTGGAGTATGGGGTTTCTGCTGGAGGCATCTAAGCACTTAACTGAAATGCCTTTGGATAAAACCCATTGTCTTTGATGCAAGAGGTCCAAGCTTCATCCAGTAGGCCACCAAGATTGTGGCGATGATCTGCAACGATTAGGGTTGATAGCAACCATTCTGAAATTGATGCCATTTTCTTCTTAGCTAAAATGTGGACTGTTCCTTATTGATCATTTGGTTTTGCTACAAGCATGCTTTTCCTGCACCATTCTGCTTAAGCACACCCCAGATGGGACTTGAACCCACAATCCCTGGCTTAGGAGGCCAGTGCCTTATCCGTTAGGCCACTGGGGCACTGCTGTTTTAAGCACCTGGAGTTTTGGGCCCAGCACGCTTCCGCTGCGCCACTCTGCTTCAACAAACCTGCCAACTAGGACTCAATCCTACAGTACATGCTGTTTTAAGTTTCTGGCGTTTTGGGTTTCTGCTGGAGGCATCTAAGAGCTAAACTGAAATGTCTTTGGATAAAACACATAGTCTTTGATGCAAGAGGCCCAAGCTTCATCCAGTAGGCCACCAAGATTGGGGCGATGATCTGCAACGATTAGGGTTGATAGCAACCATTCTGAAATTGATGCCATTTTCTTCTTAGCTAAAATGTGGACTGTTCCTAGGTTTGTGCTTTATTGAACACTTGGTTTTGCTACAAGCATGCGTTTCCTGCACCATTCTGCTTAAGCACACCCCAGATGGGACTCAAAACCACAATAATCCCTGGCTTAGGAGGCCTGTGACTTTCTTATTAGAAAGTAGGTAGCTCTTAGCAGAGGATGGTTTCGATCCATCGACCTCTGGATTATGGGCCCAGCACGCTTCCGCTGCGCCACTCTGCTTCAACACACCTGCCAAATAGTACTCAATCCTGAAATACGTGCTGTTTTAAGTTTTTTGCGTTTTGGGTTTCTGCTGGAGGCATCTAAGAGCTAAACTGAAATGTCTTTGGATAAAACCCATAGTCTTTGATGCAAAAGGCCCACGCTTCATCCAGTAGGCCACCAAGATTGTGGCGATGATCTGCAACGATTAGGGTTGATAGCGACCATTCTGAAATTGATGCCATTTTCTTCTTAGCTAAAATGTGGACTGTTCCTTATTGATCACTTGGTTTTGCTACAAGCATGCTTTTCCTGCACCATTCTGCTTAAGCACACCCCAGATGCGACTCAAAACCACAATAATCCCTGGCTTAGGAGGCCTGTGACTTTCTTATTAGAAAGTAGGTAGCTCTTAGCAGAGGATGGCTTCGATCCATCGACCTCTGGGTTATGGGCTCAGCACGCTTCCGCTGCACCACTCTGCTTCAACACACCTGCCATCTAGGACTCAATCTTACAATACATGCTGTTTTAAGTTTCTGGAGTTTTGGGTTTCTGCTGGAGCCATCTAAGAGCTAAACTGAAATGTCTTTGGATAAAACCCATAGTCTTTGATGCAAGAGGCCCACGCTTCATCCAGTAGGCCACCAAGATTGTGGCAATGATCTGCAACGATTAGGGTTGATAGCAACCATTCTGAAATTGATGCCATTTTCTTCTTAGCTAAAATGTGGACTGTTCCTAGGTTTGTGCTTTATTGAACACTTGGTTTTGCTACAAGCATGCGTTTCCTGCACCATTCTGCTTAAGCACACCCCAGATGGGACTCAAACCACAAGAATCCCTGGCTTAGGAGGCCTGTGACTTTCTTATTAGAAAATATGTAGCTCTTAGCAGAGGATGGTTTCGATCCATCGACCTCTGGGTTATGGGCCCAGCACGCTTCCGCTGCGCCACTCTGCTTCAGCACACCTGCCAACTAGGACTCAATCCTACAATACATGCTGTTTTAAGTTTCTGGCGTTCTGGGTTTCTGCTGGAGGCATCTAAGAGCTAAACTGAAATGTCTTTGGATAAAACCCATAGTCTTTGATGCAAGAGGTCCAAGCTTCATCCAGTAGGCCACCAAGATTGTGGCGATGATCTGCAACGATTAGGGTTGATAGCAACCATTCTGAAATTGATGCCATTTTCTTCTTAGCTAAAATGTGGACTGTTCCTTATTGATCATTTGGTTTTGCTACAAGCATGCTTTTCCTGCACCATTCTGCTTAAGCACACCCCAGATGGGACTCAAAACCACAATAATCCCTGGCTTAGGAGGCCTGTGTCTTTCTTATTAGAAAGAAGGTAGCTCTTAGCAGAGGATGGTTTCGATCCATCGACCTCTGGGTTATGGGCCCAGCACGCTTCCGCTGCGCCACTCTGCTTCAACACACCTGCCAAATACGACTCAATCCTACAATACATGCTGTTTTAAGTTTCTGGAGTTTGGGGTTTCTGCTGGAGGCATCTAAGAGCTAAACTGAAATGTCTTTGGATAAAACCCATAGTCTTTGATGCAAGAGGCCCATGCTTCATCCAGTAGGCCACCAAGATTGTGGCGATGATCTGCAACGATTAGGGTTGATAGCAACCATTCTGAAATTGATGCCATTTTCTTCTTAGCTAAAATGTGGACTGTTCCTAGGTTTGTGCTTTATTGAACACTTGGTTTTGCTACAAGCATGCGTTTCCTGCACCATTCTGCTTAAGCACACCCCAGATGGGACTCAAAACCACAACAATCCCTGGCTTAGGAGGCCTGTGACTTTCTTATTAGAAAGTAGGTAGCTCTTAGCAGAGGATGGTTTCGATCCATCGACCTCTGGGTTATGGGCCCAGCACGCTTCCGCTGCGCCACTCTGCTTCAGCACATCTGCCATCTAGGACTCAATCCTACAATACATGCTGTTTTAAGTTTCTGGCGTTTTGGGTTTCTGCTGGAGGCATCTAAGAGCTAAACTGAAATGTCTTTGGATAAAACACATAGTCTTTGATGCAAGAGGCCCAAGCTTCATCCAGTAGGCCACCAAGATTGGGGCGATGATCTGCAACGATTAGGGTTGATAGCAGCCATTCTGAAATTGATGCCATTTTCTTCTTAGCTAAAATGTGGACTGTTCCTAGGTTTGTGCTTTATTGAACACTTGGTTTTGCTACAAGCATGCGTTTCCTGCACCATTCTGCTTAAGCACACCCCAGATGGGACTCAAAACCACAATAATCCCTGGCTTAGGAGGCCTGTGACTTTCTTATTAGAAAGTAGGTAGCTCTTAGCAGAGGATGGTTTCGATCCATCGACCTCTGGGTTATGGGCCCAGCACGCTTCCGCTGCGCCACTCTGCTTCAACACACCTGCCAAATAGGACTCAATCCTGAAATACGTGCTGTTTTAAGTTTCTTGCGTTTTGGGTTTCTGCTGGAGGCATCTAAGCATTTAACTGAAATGTCTTTGGATAAAACCCATTGTCTTTGATGCAAGAGGTCCAAGCTTCATCCAGTAGGCCACCAAGATTGTGGCGATGATCTGCAACGATTAGGGTTGATAGCAACCATTCTGAAATTGATGCCATTTTCTTCTTAGCTAAAATGTGGACTGTTCCTAGGTTTGTGCTTTATTGAACACTTGGTTTTGCTACAAGCATGCGTTTCCTGCACCATTCTGCTTAAGCACACCCCAGATGGGACTCAAAACCACAATAATCCCTGGCTTAGGAGGCCTGTGACTTTCTTATTAGAAAGTAGGTAGCTCTTAGCAGAGGATGGTTTCGATCCATCGACCTCTGGGTTATGGGCCCAGCACGCTTCCGCTGCGCCACTCTGCTTCCACACACCTGCCAACTAGGACTCAATCCTACAGTACATGCTGTTTTAAGTTTCTGGCGTTTTGGGTTTCTGCTGGAGGCATCTAAGAGCTAAACTGAAATGTCTTTGGATAAAACACATAGTCTTTGATGCAAGAGGCCCAAGCTTCATCCAGTAGGCCACCAAGATTGGGGCGATGATCTGCAACGATTAGGGTTGATAGCAGCCATTCTGAAATTGATGCCATTTTCTTCTTAGCTAAAATGTGGACTGTTCCTAGGTTTGTGCTTTATTGAACACTTGGTTTTGCTACAAGCATGCGTTTCCTGCACCATTCTGCTTAAGCACACCCCAGATGGGACTCAAACCACAAGAATCCCTGGCTTAGGAGGCCTGTGACTTTCTTATTAGAAAGTAGGTAGCTCTTAGCAGAGGATGGTTTCGATCCATCGACCTCTGGGTTATGGGCCCAGCACGCTTCCGCTGCGCCACTCTGCTTCAACACACCTGCCAAATAGGACTCAATCCTACAATACATGCTGTTTTAAGTTTCTGGAGTTTTGGGTTTCTGCTGGAGGCATCTAAGAGCTAAACTGAAATGTCTTTGGATAAAACCCATAGTCTTTGATGCAAGAGGCCCAAGCTTCATCCAGTAGGCCACCAAGATTGTGGCGATGATCTGCAACGATTAGGGTTGATAGCAACCATTCTGAAATTGATGCCATTTTCTTCTTAGCTAAAATGTTGACTGTTCCTAGGTTTGTGCTTTATTGATCACTTGGTTTTGCTACAAGCACGCTTTTCCTGCACCATTCTGCTTAAGCACACCCCAGATGGGCCCCAAAACCACAATAATCGCTGGTTTAGGAGGCCTTTGACTTTCTTATAAGAATATAGGTAGCCCTTAGCAGAGGATGGTTTCGATCCATCGACCTCTGGGTTATGGGCCCAGCACGCTTCCGCTGCGCCACTCTGCTTCAACACACCTGCCAAATACGACTCAATCCTACGATACATGCTGTTTTAAGTTTCTTTCGTTTTGGGTTTCTGCTGGAGGCATCTAAGAGCTAAACTGAAATGTCTTTAGATAAAACCCATAGTCTTTGATGCAAGAGGCCCAAGCTTCATCCAGTAGGCCACCAAGATTGTGGCGATGATCTGCAACGATTAGGGTTGATAGCAACCATTCTGAAATTGATGCCATTTTCTTCTTAGCTAAAATGTGGACTGTTCCTAGGTTTGTGCTTTATTGAACACTTGGTTTTGCTACAAGCATGCGTTTCCTGCACCATTCTGCTTAAGCACACCCCAGATGGGACTCAAAACCACAACAATCCCTGGCTTAGGAGGCCTGTGACTTTCTTATTAGAAAGAAGGTAGCTCTTAGCAGAGGATGGTTTCGATCCATCGACCTCTGGGTTATGGGCCCAGCACGCTTCCGCTGCGCCACTCTGCTTCAACACACCTGCCAAATACGACTCAATCCTACAATACATGCTGTTTTAAGTTTCTGGAGTTTTGGGTTTCTGCTGGAGGCATCTAAGAGCTAAACTGAAATGTCTTTGGATAAAACCCATAGTCTTTGTTGCAAAAGGTCCAAGCTTCATCCAGGAGGCCACCAATATTGTGGCGATGATCTGCAACGATTAGGGTTGATAGCAACCATTCTGAAATTGATGCCATTTTCTTCTTAGCTAAAATGTGGACTGTTCCTAGGTTTGTGCTTTATTAATCACTTGGTTTTGCTACAAGCATGCTTTTCTTGCACCATTCTGCTTAAGCACACCCCAGATGCGACTCAAAACCACAATAATCCCTGGCTTAGGAGGCCTGTGACTTTCTTATTAGAAAGTAGGTAGCTCTTAGCAGAGGATGGCTTCGATCCATCGACCTCTGGGTTATGGGCCCAGCACGCTTCCGCTGCGCCACTCTGCTTCAACACACCTGCCAAATACGACTCAATCCTACGATACATGCTGTTTTAAGATTCTGGAGTTTTGGGTTTCTGCTGGAGGCATCTAAGCACTAAACTGAAATGCCTTTGGATAAAACCCATTGTCTTTGATGCAAGAGGCCCAAGCTTCGTCCAGTAGGCCACCAAGACTGTGGCGATGATCTGCAACGATTATGGTTGATAGCAACCATTCTGAAATTGATGCCATTTTCTTCTTAGCTAAAATGTGGACTGTTCCTAGGTTTGTGCTTTATTAATCACTTGGTTTTGCTACAAGCACGCTTTTCTTGCACCATTCTGCTTAAGCACACCCCAGATGGGACTCAAAACCACAATCCCTGGCTTAGGAGGCCTGTGACTTTCTTATTAGAAAGTAGGTAGCTCTTAGCAGAGGATGGCTTCGATCCATCGACCTCTGGGTTATGGGCCCAGCACGCTTCCGCTGCGCCACTCTGCTTCAACACACCTGCCAAATACGACTCAATCCTACAATACATGCTGTTTTAAGTTTCTGGAGTTTTGGGTTTCTGCTGGAGGCATCTAAGAGCTAAACTGAAATGTCTTTGGATAAAACCCATTGTCTTTGATGCAAGAGGCCCAAGCTTCGTCCAGTAGGCCACCAAGACTGTGGCGATGATCTGCAACGATTATGGTTGATAGCAACCATTCTGAAATTGATGCCATTTTCTTCTTAGCTAAAATGTGGACTGTTCCTAGGTTTGTGCTTTATTAATCACTTGGTTTTGCTACAAGCACGCTTTTCTTGCACCATTCTGCTTAAGCACACCCCAGATGGGACTCAAAACCACAATCCCTGGCTTAGGAGGCCTGTGACTTTCTTATTAGAAAGTAGGCAGCTTTTAGCAGAGGATGGCTTCGATCCATCGACCTCTGGGTTATGGGCCCAGCACGCTTCCGCTGCGCCACTCTGCTTCAACACACCTGCCAAATACGACTCAATCCTACAATACATGCTGTTTTTAGTTTCTGGAGTTTGGGGTTTCTGCTGGAGGCATCTAAGCACTAAACTGAAATGCCTTTGGACAAAACCCATTGTCTTTAATGCAAGAGGCCCAAGCTTCATCCAGTAGGCCACCAAGATTGTGGCGATTATCTGCAACGATTAGGGTTGATAGCAACCATTCTGAAATTGATGCCATTTTCTTCTTAGCTAAAATGTGGACTGTTCCTAGGTTTGTGCTTTATTGATCACTTGGTTTTGCTACAAGCATGCTTTTCCTGCACTATTCTGCTTAAGCACACCCCAGAGGGGACTCAAAACCACAATAATCGCTGGTTTAGGAGGCCTTTGACTTTCTTATTAGAAAGTAGGTAGCCCTTAGCAGAGGATGGTTTCGATCCATCGACCTCTGGGTTATGGGCCCAGCACGCTTCCGCTGCGCCACTCTGCTTCAACACACCTGCCAAATAGGACTCAATCCTGAAATACGTGCTGTTTTAAGTTTCTTGCGTTTTGGGTTTCTGCTGGAGGCATCTAAGAGCTAAACTGAAATGTCTTTGGATAAAACCCATAGTCTTTGATGCAAAAGGCCCAAGCTTCATCCAGTAGGCCACCAAGATTGTGGCGATGATCTGCAACGATTAGGGTTGATAGCAACCATTCTGAAATTGATGCCATTTTCTTCTTAGCTAAAATGTGGACTGTTCCTAGGTTTGTGCTTTATTGATCACTTGGTTTTGCTACAAGCATGCTTTTCCTGCACCATTCTGCTTAAGCACACCCCAGATGGGACTCAAAACCACAATAATCCCTGGCTTAGGAGGCCTGTGACTTTCTTATTAGAAAGTAGGTAGCTCTTAGCAGAGGATGGCTTCGATCCATCGACCTCTGGGTTATGGGCCCAGCACGCTTCCGCTGCGCCACTCTGCTTCAACACACCTGCCAAATACGACTCAATCCTACAATACATGCTGCTTTAAGTTTCTGGCGTTTGGGGTTTCTGCTGGAGGCATCTAAGCATTTAACTGAAATGTCTTTGGATAAAACCCATAGTCTTTGATGCAAGAGGTCCAAGCTTCATCCAGTAGGCCACCAAGATTGTGGCGATGATCTGCAACGATTAGGGTTGATAGCAACCATTCTGAAATTGATGCCATTTTCTT
This sequence comes from Tachysurus fulvidraco, assembly GCF_022655615.1. NCBI lineage: Eukaryota > Metazoa > Chordata > Actinopteri > Siluriformes > Bagridae > Tachysurus > Tachysurus fulvidraco. Next base: position 7,226,074 of record NC_062526.1, read on the forward strand.
CTTAGCTAAAATGTGGACTGTTCCTAGGTTTGTGCTTTATTGATCACTTGGTTTTGCTACAAGCATGCTTTTCCTGCACTATTCTGCTTAAGCACACCCCAGAGGGGACTCAAAACCACAATAATCACCGGTTTAGGAGGCCTTTGACTTTCTTATTAGAAAGTAGGTAGCCCTTAGCAGAGGATGGTTTCGATCCATCGACCTCTGGGTTATGGGCCCAGCACGCTTCCGCTGCGCCACTCTGCTTCAACACACCTGCCAAATACGACTCAATCCTACAATACATGCTGTTTTAAGTTTCTGGAGTTTTGGGTTTCTGCTGGAGGCATCTAAGAGCTAAACTGAAATGTCTTTGGATAAAACCCATAGTCTTTGATGCAAGAGGCCCAAGCTTCATCCAGTAGGCCACCAAGATTGTGGCGATGATCTGCAACGATTAGGGTTGATAGCAACCATTCTGAAATTGATGCCATTTTCTTCTTAGCTAAAATGTGGACTGTTCCTAGGTTTGTGCTTTATTGATCACTTGGTTTTGCTACAAGCATGCTTTTCCTGCACCATTCTGCTTAAGCACACCCCAGATGGGACTCAAAACCACAATAATCCCTGGCTTAGGAGGCCTGTGACTTTCTTATTAGAAAGTAGGTAGCTCTTAGCAGAGGATGGCTTCGATCCATCGACCTCTGGGTTATGGGCTCAGCACGCTTCCGCTGCACCACTCTGCTTCAACACACCTGCCATCTAGGACTCAATCCTACAATACATGCTGTTTTAAGTTTCTGGAGTTTTGGGTTTCTGCTGGAGCCATCTAAGAGCTAAACTGAAATGTCTTTGGATAAAACCCATAGTCTTTGATGCAAGAGGTCCAAGCTTCATCCAGTAGGCCACCAAGATTGTGGCGATGATCTGCAACGATTAGGGTTGATAGCAACCATTCTGAAATTGATGCCATTTTCTTCTTAGCTAAAATGTGGACTGTTCCTAGGTTTGTGCTTTATTGAACACTTGGTTTTGCTACAAGCATGCGTTTCCTGCACCATTCTGCTTAAGCACACCACAGATGGGACTCAAAACCACAATAATCCCTGGCTTAGGAGGCATGTGACTTTCTTATTAGAAAGTAGGTAGCTCTTAGCAGAGGATGGTTTCGATCCATCGACCTCTGGGTTATGGGCCCAGCACGCTTCCGCTGCGCCACTCTGCTTCAACACACCTGCCAAATAGGACTCAATCCTGAAATACGTGCTGTTTTAAGTTTCTTGCGTTTTGGGTTTCTGCTGGAGGCATCTAAGCATTTAACTGAAATGTCTTTGGATAAAACCCATTGTCTTTGATGCAAGAGGTCCAAGCTTCATCCAGTAGGCCACCAAGATTGTGGCGATGATCTGCAACGATTAGGGTTGATAGCAACCATTCTGAAATTGATGCCATTTTCTTCTTAGCTAAAATGTGGACTGTTCCTTATTGATCATTTGGTTTTGCTACAAGCATGCTTTTCCTGCACCATTCTGCTTAAGCACACCCCAGATGGGACTTGAACCCACAATCCCTGGCTTAGGAGGCCAGTGCCTTATCCATTAGGCCACTGGGGCACTGCTGTTTTAAGCACCTGAAGTTTTGGGCCCAGCACGCTTCCGCTGCGCCACTCTGCTTCAACACACCTGCCAAATAGGACTCAATCCTACAATACATGCTCTTTTAAGTTTCTGGAGTTTTGGGTTTCTGCTGGAGGCATCTAAGAGCTAAACTGAAATGTCTTTGGATAAAACCCATAGTCTTTGAAATACGTGCTGTTTTAAGTTTTTTGCGTCTGGGGTTTCTGCTGGAGGCATCTAAGCACTTAACTGAAATGCCTTTGGATAAAACCCATTGTCTTTTATGCAAGAGGCCCAAGCTTCATCCAGTAGGCCACCAAGATTGTGGCGATGATCTGCAACGATTAGGGTTGATAGCAGCCATTCTGAAATTGATGCCATTTTCTTCTTAGCTAAAATGTGGACTGTTCCTAGGTTTGTGCTTTATTGAACACTTGGTTTTGCTACAAGCATGCGTTTCCTGCACCATTCTGCTTAAGCACACCCCAGATGGGACTCAAAACCACAATAATCCCTGGCTTAGGAGGCCTGTGACTTTCTTATTAGAAAGTAGGTAGCTCTTAGCAGAGGATGGTTTCGATCCATCGACCTCTGGGTTATGGGCCCAGCACGCTTCCGCTGCGCCACTCTGCTTCAACACACCTGCCAAATAGGACTCAATCCTGAAATACGTGCTGTTTTAAGTTTTTTGCGTCTGGGGTTTCTGCTGGAGGCATCTAAGCACTTAACTGAAATGCCTTTGGATAAAACCCATTGTCTTTTATGCAAGAGGCCCAAGCTTCATCCAGTAGGCCACCAAGATTGTGGCGATGATCTGCAACGATTAGGGTTGATAGCAACCATTCTGAAATTGATGCCATTTTCTTCTTAGCTAAAATGTGGACTGTTCCTTATTGATCATTTGGTTTTGCTACAAGCATGCTTTTCCTGCACCATTCTGCTTAAGCACACCCCAGATGGGACTTGAACCCACAATCCCTGGCTTAGGAGGCCAGTGCCTTATCCATTAGGCCACTGGGGCACTGCTGTTTTAAGCACCTGAAGTTTTGGGCCCAGCACGCTTCCGCTGCGCCACTCTGCTTCAACACACCTGCCAAATAGGACTCAATCCTACAATACATGCTGTTTTAAGTTTCTGGAGTTTTGGGTTTCTGCTGGAGGCATCTAAGAGCTAAACTGAAATGTCTTTGGATAAAACCCATAGTCTTTGAAATACGTGCTGTTTTAAGTTTTTTGCGTCTGGGGTTTCTGCTGGAGGCATCTAAGCACTTAACTGAAATGCCTTTGGATAAAACCCATTGTCTTTTATGCAAGAGGCCCAAGCTTCATCCAGTAGGCCACCAAGATTGTGGCGATGATCTGCAACGATTAGGGTTGATAGCAGCCATTCTGAAATTGATGCCATTTTCTTCTTAGCTAAAATGTGGACTGTTCCTAGGTTTGTGCTTTATTGAACACTTGGTTTTGCTACAAGCATGCGTTTCCTGCACCATTCTGCTTAAGCACACCCCAGATGGGACTCAAAACCACAATAATCCCTGGCTTAGGAGGCCTGTGACTTTCTTATTAGAAAGTAGGTAGCTCTTAGCAGAGGATGGTTTCGATCCATTGACCTCTGGGTTATGGGCCTAGCATGCGTCTGCTGTGCCATTCTGTTTCAACACACTTGCCTGATAGGACTCAATCCTAACATACGTGCTGATTTAAGTTTCTTGCGTTTTGGGTTTCTGCTGGAGGCATCTAAGAGCTAAACTGAAATGTCTTTGGACAAAACCCATTGTGTTTGACGCAAGAGGACAAAGTTTCATCCAGTAGGCCACCAAGATTGTGGCGATGACCTTCATCAATTAGGTTTGATAGTAACCATTCTGAAATCATCCATTAGGCCACTGGAGTACTGCTGTTTTAAACATCTGGGGTTTTCGTTTTCTTTTGTTTTCGATTAGGGTTGATAGCAACCATTCTGAAATTGATGCCATTTTCTTCTTAGTGAAAATGAAGGCTGTTACTAGAAGAGGAGGGTTGTGATTTATTGATCACTTGGTTTTGCTACAAGCATGCTTTTCCTGCACCATGCTGCTTAATAAGCTTGACTTAGTCACAAGCAGCTGATTAGTCTACGTTTCACACATGACTTTAGTCAAAATTAATTTGAAACATCCTCCTTTTTGTTCTCTGACAGTTCATTCTAATCTGATAAATGAACTTGATTATTTTACAGAGGATTATTAACCTTTACTATTGAGAGGTTTTTAACGATTCTTGCCATGTTTCATGACCCCAATACCCTTTTGCATACTTCACCGAACCTAAAATGACGTTAGAAAAAACATTAATGTTTGTCTAATGTGTTGCTCATGATAAAGCACTTGTCAAACTGCCTGACTTAATAGTGTTGCACGTGCCTGCGTCTTTTATCATACCGGCAGTGGATTGGACAGCACTGATAGATGGACGCAGGGCAGAACAGCAGGAACGTGTAGAGTTTGGATATGGCTTTGGCTCCGGTTCTGTCCTCATTACCACCCTGCAGTTTTTCGTTTGGCACCCACCAGGGGTCTGTTCTGCATCATTGGCACACACAACCATACATGTACTTCTAGCCCTCTTTATAATTCTGTCCTTTATTCCTCTACGTTATCATTTTTTGTGTTTTGTGACACTTTTAAGTGTTCCCCAATCATACATGCATCTAATACACATAAACAGATTTGTTCTGTTGTTAGATTGTGGGTAGTGATAGTTAGATTGTGGTATTATATAGCATCCTCTCACACATACCTTTATAATTATATTATACCAATTTTACTGCATACAAACAAGACGTGGAGTTTGGTTATGACTGCATAGCTTTGCTTTAAATAATTTCATGGGGAACAAACTGACAGAATACACTGTAGTGAATATACAGAATATACTGAATAAAATTTTAATAAAACTTTCCAACAGCTTGTGATTCAATTTATAACTTTGGTTATTTCAAAGCATGTCAAATTACAGTGGGAGAAAGAATACCCAATCAAAAACATTGGCTATTTTGATGCTAATGACATATATTCCTTAAAAATCCTGCTTGATGGCCTTTATCAGACAGGTAAGAATGTCATAAAAGGCAGACAGACTGAAACAGTTGCAGCTTTTTATTAGAGCCATCCAAATAAAATAAAATAAATAAATAAAGGGCCAGGCAGAATGATGGACAGCCAGAAAGTAAGGTGATGAGCAAACAGGAATAATCTAAGACAGGCTTTATTTGTAAAAGACAGTATTTCTGAAGAATTTGTAAGAAGCTAGTTTATAGTAGCGTGCTGTTGAGGTGGTTTAGGATAGTATATCTCTAATACATGTCTCATACTAGTGAGAAATATGAAATATTGCTAATTAGCGTACCAATTAATTTGGAAGTCCTAAGAGGCCCTGAATTATTATACTTTTAATTTTTTTGTGATCTCAACACGACAAAAGTTGTTTTCTCATTATCACAACTTAAATGATCTTTGATCAATGTGCCGCTACTATGTGATTGCCTGCTTTTAAATAGAATGAATGAGCAGAGGCGCAGCATTCCTATTAAAGTGGCCAGGGAACTATTTCCAAGTGCACTCTGTGGGATATTTCATGCAGTATTCAGAGGTCTGCTTGATACTGTAATTTTCAGATGAAAGGCCTTTGAAGCTCTTATCTGTTTTTGCCTCCTTTTAAAGCTGTTAATTGACTTTCAGTATCTTATCTGAAGTAATTTTCTGTAAGTGACAGATATGTGACTTCAGGGTAATATGGCAATAAAATTGAATGTCTTCTGGTAATTGATCTAGTCTGAAAAGTGAAGGTAGAAAGTAAAAAGGATAAATAAATATACTGTACAGACAGCTCCAGAATTATTGACGTCCTTAATAAAGATGGGTAGAAGGTAATCTTGGAAAACTCCTCTTCTTGATGCCAGCCGCCAGTCTACTTTATTTCGTATTATTCCTGAATGAAAGCACAGATTCTCCTGTGTTTGAATGAATGATCATCAGACTCTAGGGAACAGAAGAGGGACATATTACTCTCCCACAGCAACCTAATCGGAGAGGATATTTCCGCGGTGGAGGGGAAAGTGAAAGGATTAGTTCTATAAAAATAGAAGGCAGTCAAAGGATCCAAGTTAGTTATCCTCTTGTGATTTCTCTCTTCTCTATCTCATCGCCACTCTGCTTTAGTATATGGCATTTATGTTTTTTGTAATATGCTGCTAATTTGCATGAACATTTGTAGTTTTTAAATAAAGCCAATCAGCCACAAGGGGGCTGTTTCCTTTCCAAATTTGATCTCTTTTTACAAACCACAGCATGCATACAAAGTTGTACCCACATTTGTTTGTCATTAAGGCCTATAAGCCACCCAGAAGCCTTTGTATATTTGATGATTAGCAATTATATTTATTAAAGGTTTTGTTCTCTAAATCAGAGGATGTTTTTCTGCCAGGTGCTCATTTAAAGGTAAAATACATTCTACAGACGTTCTGAGAGTAAATTTATTATTTCATAAACATCATTTATTTTGCCTATTTATTAGTGTCATAGAGATTTCTATATTTCAAATTGACACCAGCAGAACATTAGCTTTACGTTATGCAAAACCTTTTGAGTTTTTGAGATTTCCATTGTACCAATGGAGCAGTAATAATAAATATAATATAAATAATATAAATATAAACATATAAATAATATATACATAATATAAGTAAATAATTACATATAATTATATATGAATTAATACAAATTAAATTAATAATAATAATCAAATAATAATTTTTCATTATAAACTTTTTTTTATAAAAAAGGTGGTCATTTAGTCATTATTATTATTATTATTATTATTATTATTATTATTATTATTATTATTATTATTATTATTATTATTAATTTGTATTTATTTATATATTTTTAATCATTTTTGACATTAGGCAAACTATTTTGTCTGGCTCATTAACAATTTGACTGTGGCTAGAGCTGCACCATCATTTTAATACTATTTATCTAGTACACTATAAAAAGCACCAATTTTCCCTCCTTCCTCCTTCTCCTCCTTATCACATTCTACAAAGTGCCTCTGCTTGCGTCTGGTCACATCATGACACTGTGAAGCTTCAGCGGCAGGGTAGAGCTGAGGTGCACACACTGTCTGGTCATCAGGTCCTAACACGACATATCTCATCTCCCTGACACCTCTGCACTCTTGTCATTCTCTAGTCTAGGAAATTGCTTTTGTAGCTTTCTATTTGACTGTGATGGAAGTGCATGCAATGTCGATGCCATGAGTGATGCAAAGGAAGTCCAGCAAGTTTCCTTCTATCAATAATAATGAGCATGGTTTTAGTGTGTGCACCAGAGAAAGCCTCACTTTTATGTATGTGCAATTTTTCACCTGCATGCAACTGCCCAGGCTTGTAATCATGGGTATTTCAGAAATAGGAGGCAGAGGCAGTGGGAGTTTTCCAGAACAGTACCAAAAGAAAAAAGGATTTAGGGGTTTTGGGGGGTTTAGATTTGTGAGCAGTGCTGTGAATGGAAGAATGGTGATGGTGATGATGGTGGAGAAGAGACCACATCCATCACATATTTGATTGTGGGATTTCCCTCACCAAAGCTGCAGTTGCTGGTTCATACATGACCATTTGACCGTCTGTGTCCTTGTCATCTGCGCCATTTGTTGATTGGATCAGCATCACACTAATTAGTTTTTGTCATGGATTTAAGTTTAGCTTGACATTAAAGGGTCACAGATTTCATGCTCTCATTTAAACATTTAGTCATCCATTTTAGCCATTTATTAATAAGTAGTTACTAAACGTTAGTTAAGCAATATACCAAGTATACTTTATAAATGTAAGAATTGTTATTATATTAAAATTTCTATTATATGTATTAAATACAGTACTAATGAAACTGATGATGCAAAAAAAATCTTAAAAAATCATATTATTATTATTATTATTGTTATTATTATTATTATTATTATTAGTAATAGTAGTAGTAGTAGTAGTAGTAGTAGTAGTAGTAGTAGTAGTAGTAGTATAAATGTCTGTATAAAGTATAAATTATTAATTCTTATTATTATCTTTAATTGCTCTAAAATTGTTTGTCTGTTAAAGGAATCCTGTTTGTGTCACACTAACAAAACAATGGTCAACAACACCAAATGGTCCGTACGTGGGCTCATTCCCGACCTGATAAGACTGGACTGTATAATTCATGTGCAACCTCTATCTCGCATCTGCTTGTGCAGGCTGCAGTTTATTTCCAGTTTACTGTTACTCTAATGATTACAGTCATGTTGTGTGTAAACCTGCGACCATTATTTATTTGTGTTTACCTTTATTCAGCTACCTTTCTACCTTGCCTGTTCCTGTGTGTTATTTGTGCTTCACATGAAGGAAAATCTTCGGGGCCAAAGACTGAAGGATTTTTGTAAATTGTTCTTAGATTCTTATTAGATATTATATTATGGATAGGGATAGATATTATATTATATATCCGTAGTTCTAGGGATCAGTGATGAGGATCAGTCTCAGCTACCTGCACAGCTAGTTTGGTAATCAACCCCTCAAGAACTATAGGGCCACCAACAGGAAAGATCTATATAATAACTCAGCGAGGCAACATTGGATAAAGGCAAGTCCACATTTGGTAATGTTGATTTTCAAAACTTCAAAACAAATTTGACAGCAAAGTCACCAATCAAATAATGAATGCACATGTCTGCATCAATGTCAGGTGTTCAGACCAAATTTCAGCAAAAATGTGAGAGAAACACAAGGACACAAGAGACTCCATGAGGTTTTTTCCAAAATCCCTCTAGGGGTGCTGTGATTCAATTTATATAAATAACTGATTATAACTCATGAACTGCTTAACATCATATTATGATTCATCATTTGGTTGCACTTATGGTCTGAGTGCCATCTGATCTTTCTCCTTTGTTAAAGGGAAGTGCCAGAAAGTTGCTTTGCTCCTTAGTTTGTCTTTGCAAATATATTAACCTATTGTTTTATTCATAGTACCAAAAAAACGAAGTAAGAGTCTAAAAAGGTTTGATAAAAAGAGGAACTAGCGTTCATTGTGTGGAAACACTTTGTACAGTATTTGTGAAACATGCCAAACCATGGTTGGTGATTTGTCAACACTATTTCACATCTACAACTGAAAGCACCAGAACACTAAATCACAAATTCAATCAGAATTCCCACTCGCGCAACATTTTGTGAGCCAAGCCTGTTCTAGAGCCTTATATAAAATTTATTGTGCACGTCATTACTCAGGCTTAAATGCTTCTGCTTGCACACAGTGTTTTGTCCTGAAGGATTAGGAGAAACCCCAGAGAAAGTGTTAACTACTCAGGGCAAAGATAAAGATGTCTGTAGAACAAAAGATGACAAGACAAACAGGATTAAGGTGTATTTTTAGCAGAGGAGATGCAGCAGCAAGTGACAGTTTTCTAATCCTCCATGCAGTGGAAGCAGTTCAACTCTTACCTACTGTTCACCTTCCACAGCCTTTCCAGAGGAGAAAGAACTTGTTAGTGTCTCAAGACTGACCGAACCAGCGGGTATTTGTGTGAACCTACTGAAAGTTCACAGTTAGGGAGACATTTTGGTGCATCACTTGTTATGGGTTGTATCTGTCCTTCAATAGTCTAAAGATTCACAAAATCCAGTCTAGTTCTCATATTCTCATCTAGTCCAGATAGCTGGAAATAGCTGATTTATTTTGTTTGTTTGTTTAATCATATTTAATTTAAACCAAGGTGTGAAGAAAACGGTCTTAATATTATTCAAGATATGAAGAACACAAGTAACAACTCAACACAAGTACACCAAAGAATTGTGCTATAATTATATTGATTAATTGCTACCTGCTTTATAAAAAAAGGTAGTTCCAAACAATTAATATCAAAAGTATTTCAGTGTTTTATTTATTTGTGTTCTTAATGTTTTTATTTCTTTTATGTACTCTTTTTATTTGTTTATTTATTTATTTACTTGTGTTTTGCTTTTATTTTTGCTAATTAAAAAATTGCATTTCTATCAATTAAATAAAGATCAATCAAATCAAACTCGTTTTGAAAACATCAATAGTGGTACTAAGCAAGTACTAAATGCTTGATTTATTGTCATAGTTTTCAGTGCAAATAATTAGTCATGCCAGTGATGTCTTTTCCTTTCCCAGAATGATTAGCTCAATAATTAGTTGATTATTATTTTTTTGGTTTTTAACTATAGCACAAATTTACTGCAAAGTTTAACAATTAAATATTTACACTGTTTTGTAGCCCTCCTTGGGTGGGCGCCGCATGGCTCTGTATGACTGTGATAGTTTTGATACCTGGCGTCACATTTCAAGCGTGGTGTGTGAAAACAAACAGCTTCGCTTTGTCCCCCACCAAGAGCTAATAAAGTGAGAATTAAGAGCGTGGAGACGAGTGTGTTACTGCTTAGAGCTCTATTTCCCAGCAGCTGCATAAACACACACGCTCCCGGGCCGAATTAGCACTCTTACTACCAGAAACACTCAGACACTCCTTCAATAATGTATGTCATATAGAGAGAGGGCCACTCTAGTCTAATTACCGCATTTCTTATGCTCACTGTCACCGTTTCTATGTTTCTCTAGGTTGCATATGGTTACCTCAGTTGGCATACTGTTTTGTAGACCCTCAGCTCTACCTCAGAGGGGTCATGGTCACAGCTCCTGAATAACGTGAAGGTAGATGTGGTGATGTATCTTGACATGCAGGTTCTAGTAGTTATAACATGGTTCACAATTATAGTATCAGCGATAAACATTTGTCAGCTGAAAGAGCAGCAAGCAGCATGTTCTGACTCTGTGAAAAATCGCAAATACTAATACAAAGCTGAAGTAGTGTTGCATACAGAGTTATCTTTTCTAAAAGGCACCGGTTGCCTGGTTACAGCGTGCAGTCTTAGATATGTGTGTATGGAGTATCTGTCATCCTTTGGTATTACAAGCAGCCTTGCTACTTTGTGGGTGTGTGTATATGAGTGTGTGTATGAGTGCGTGCATATGTGTGAGGTTTTAAAAAGGCTCATGACCTGAGCCTGTTAAAGTAAAAGCATTCCTTAGGTAATCGACCATTGACGTGTGTGTTGCCAGTGAGTGTTATGACTCAAATTTCATTAGCTGGAAGTCTAGCCCAGAGAGGTGACAACAATGCAACGTGACTGAATATTTGGTTCTACATGTCCAAAAAGCAATGCTGGTAAGATTATACAAAGACTAACCTGCATCATTTATACTTGGAGCTGTCAACTGGTGGACCTTGGTCCTGATATAGACTGAGAAAAATGTTTCATCAGATTAAACTGAAAAAAATAAAATTAAAAAATAAATAAATAAATAAATCCTGAAGTAGAAACATGGAAAAAACTGTCTGTAGTCCAGCAACTTTTATATACGATCTAAACTTGTGATCTCAAGAAAAATATTTAACGGGTTTGAACCTATCATACAAATTCAGATTATTACAGGTTGAAAATGACACATAAAATTAGATAAAGAAACTAAAGCTATGTACCTACAGAGCTAGGTAGATATTTAGGCTGTTATGAGGAAAACCATCATTTTTATGATGTAGAGTATCAGCTAATACGAATCATGATTCAGATACTAATATTGTAGAGAATGTCTGTCTGTGACAAACTTGTAGTAAACTAGCCCACTAATTTCTACTTGTGTTCATTAACCAAACCGGAGTGTAATAAGGCTGGTGGGGCTTTAATGGAAAAAAGACATGTTTCAAATTTGCACATTCTTGCATATTTATAGACCTTTGCCTTCTTTATGAATGTAAAGGTGTAGAGCTGTTATTAGGCCATTCATAGCAGTTTATTGGGCATTACAAGATATGAAACCTTTTTATAAGTTACCATAGATCACTTTTATTAGTTTAAAATGATATGTCCAGGAATACCGCAATAAAATCCTCTGCATTTACACTCACATTCAGATTTTAGGCACATATGAAGTGACTTGCCCAAAGATGAATAGCACAGTGAAAACATTTGGAATTAAGCCCCTCATCTGACTGCGAGAGTAATTTCATTGCATTTAGCACAGTAAGCATTTACACGTCTATTAGTGCACCAGGAATCGGAGAGAGCCAAAATATGTACAAGAACAATAATCTGTCTCTTTTGTTCTCCACAGTGCAGAAGTCAACCCCATATCAGACTGAGGCATGTCTCCAAACAGCGGGTACGTAATGACTCTGATTTTCTGTTCAGTTTGAAAGATGAATGTCTCCTCAAGGCAGTAAAGATATGAAGCTGCTTTTTTCCTCTTAACTTTCACTGAATTCTATAGCATATTTTAATAATAATGCTCATATGTGCTTATGATTAAACTCTTAATGTATTATCGTGTTAACTGACATGCATTAACTCCTCAAAATCAACTACAACTGTATAGCATTTATCAGCGGTGCACAAAGTGCCTAATTTTTAATAATTGCCTCCCAAATTGGATAATTATGCAAATGAGGTAGTGAATTTTGCTGAAAATATTCCCTCGCCTGCTTGGTGGTAGCATAAATGAAGTCTATAAGCATGCAAGCTCATGATCAGAGAGCAGACACTCTGCATACACACATACACACACGCCACTCATGTAGTGAAGCTCAGGAAGCTCGGCTTTGATCATAACGAGAGGGGGGGGGGGTGGGGGAGCAGAATGAGCAGAATGCAGGCTTTCATACTGCCACATTCAGATTCTTGTTCTGGCAGAATAGATTTTTTTTTTACCATTTTGCAGAACTGGGCACTGAATATAACTTAGTTTTGGGTTTAATCAAAGTTGCAGTCTACCCCGATGCTATTTTGGTGTTGTAAATGATGCACAACTTATTAAATGTGAGCTACTGTTCTTCCCTTTTTCTGTTTAAGACTTGCAAAACTGCCTAATATATGCATATTTTTATTGTATCCGTTGTAATGTAGTTGTAAACGTTATGTAACCTTCATATAAAAGTTATGATTTAATTTTATGCTGTATGATGAATAATACTCTCAGCTCGCAAGAGGCTTTGAAGGATCATTGTTTGTACTGCGTGGGTCTTATATTTCACTTCATGCTCATTATTTCCTGAAGGCTGTGGAGGCTGGGAGTGGGTTTTTTTATGGTGGACTGCATGGGCTCACCTCTCTATTGTTCCTGTGGCACCACTAGTGAAAGCAAGGCAGGACATTATGGAGGACCCTCCCTTAATCATTTTTGAATGTATTCTCCAAAATATAGGAGCAAGACCATTAATTCTTGTTAAATTCTAGTTGTGAGTGTCTGTTTTTTTCTTTTTTGCATGATAAAAAAATATAGATGCGGCCATTCCTTACTTAACATTTCCAAGCCACGCATCCTTTTTTATTTGATAAACTCTACCTTTGATTTATGAACCCAGATTTTTAACCGTTAAACCTTAAAAGAAAGATTTGCACCGCAGCATTCAGTAACTGCCTGTTGTGGAGCTTTTAGTGGCTGTAGGCACCAATTCTTCCCTCTAACATGTGCCTCTGCTCTTAAGACCGTATTCTTTTGTTCCTATACCCATTTAAGAAGGGAGAGAATGTGGATTCTTGAGTGAGTCAGAGAAATGCCTTTGAGAATCTAGCTAGAAATGGCTCATCACATTCAGGCAATCTTTAAGAGACTGTCCTGGATCTTGGCCAAGCAAACCCATCTACTGAATTTGTATTGCACGTGAATGCTGAAAAATATGCACGTTTATTTCTGCAAATTATCTGTCCTTAATTGTGCTGTGGAAAAAAAACCTAGCAAGCATTTATATATAAAAAAAACAAACTACATGATAATCAGTGCTGGTGTTTGTTTTCCTGTGTTACTTTCAATACTGCAAATGTTATTAAAGGTTTATTTACTTTTAATAATACATGCGCTAACTAATTTTATTTTGATAACATTATGACAGATAAGGCTATTCTTTATCATCATGTAATTGCATACAACAAATAAATTAGTTTTTTTTTTAACTCAACACCTAAAATTCAATTCTTAATCTTTTAGAAATAATCAGTATGAGACAAATACAATACAAGTGTAGCTGGGCTTATGTCACAAATGATTTTTTTTACTGGATTTCCAAGGGTCAGGATCAGTTCAGGTTACACCCAGAGAATATCATGATTGTGTTTTGTAAAACTGCAGCTAGCATTGCAAATTTAATTATTTCCTCTGTCCTTTACCACCTAACCGTGAAAGTGACGTAGTTACATTGAACACGTAAAACAAAATGTTCTTTACCTCAAGGATGTAATTGATTGATTGACAGAGACTTGATCAATTTGTGAACAATAAAGTTAGTAATCAATGAAGAGATGCCTGTTAGGGACCTTCAGCAAGGGGACTGAGTAATTCAATTAAGGTAGCAGTGTGAACAAAATAAATAAAATAAAAAGCTAATTTGTTTTACACTTGAAACCCGAAACAAACCGACAATGGATTAATCTATAGACATAAAATGTATGTGTAACAATAACAACCACATATGCTCAAGTCTGATGGGTTGAAAATCCCAGTACACAATACATTCATAAATCAAACCTACAGAAACTTATTGATTTTCCCCTTTTCATGTCACAAAGCACTGAGGATTTTAATGGCCATCATTACACAAGTGCATGCAGTGCTGTGCCTTCACTCGAGCGCCTGCCAACACTCTACTCTAGATGATTAGAAACAGGAGGGCTGACTTGATTATATCTGTCTGAGACTTGCTTCTGCTTATTGTCTGTCACTAACAGCAGAGCTAAGATTAGCTTTAGCGACCTGTGTCTGGCTACATGAAGCAGCAAGAGTGGTATCAGGTGCGAGTGAGAGAGAAACGATGCTGTTTTTATTTCTACGGTTTTGTAAAATGGTTTGGTATGAAGCTTTGTAGGGCTTATTAATTCACATCCCAGTGGTTTAGTTTGGCATCATTGGTTTGCCAAGTGGTACTGAGTTTTTTAGGTAAGAAACAGTTTCTTTCCTCCAGTTTCTAACCTGTTAGAGACAAGCTCGACAGGTGGTGATCCAGACTTGTCTGTCAGATAAGAAAAAACAGTGTGTAGTTGGAAACCCATTCCGGTTGAGAAACCTCAAGCAGAATCGTTACTCCAACATGCTGTCAGCAGTAATACACAGCATTTATAATGGATAACGAGGGTGTTCTCTATGTACTCACTTGTCAAAATATGTCATTGAGTAATAAACGTATGTTTACTATTATAAAGATCTACATGATTAGAGAAATCCAGCACAACCTAACACACCTGCATATCTCGTCTTCTCCATTAAATCCTAACCTTCCATAGAGATTGCTGGCTTTTATGACATCAAACATAGTGCTCAAAATATAAAAGGGCAGAATGGCTAAAATTGTAAAAAAAAAAAAAATTTTTTTATTATTATTATTATTATTATTATTATTATTATTATTATTATTATTATTATTGCACAAAGCAACAAAAAAGAGTGCCTTTCTGGTAAAGATGCTAACAGATTTGTCTGGTTATTCAGATTCTTACTGATGCATGTACTGTATAGATTTAAGGCACCTTGTTCTGTTCATTACAGTGTGCATTCTCTCTACCTGGAGTAACCTGAAAATCTTTTTGTTTTTTGAGCCAACGACCACAGATTATTTACAACATTTTTGTCAGAGAACAGATTTTGAATTCATGTTTGAAAGGTCATCGATCCATTTCAGGTTTATGGGTTTCTCCTACTTGAAGTAGATAGGTGTCTGCTCTTGCATGACTGAAAATATCTGTCTGGGAGCACTGCCAAGAAGGCTGCACTGTGACTGAGGCTCACTTTACTATTAGGACTTGGGTATGGTATGGGAATTATATTGCAAACCTTTAATATGCAAGGCTGCATGTTTGCTCTTTTGCAGTTTTATTCACTGCATCTATGAAAACAAAACTTGCTCTGCATGTTGTACCTAGTAGTATAACCATACACACAATTATAACATGATCAATAGTGTATTGATTTGATTCAGTTCTGACATAGCAAGAATAAGTAATGCCTGAATATGTGCAAACATTTAATTAGATATATTTATAAATAGTTATAAAAGTACAACAATTGAAAGTTAATATGTGATCCATTCAGTCCCAAGCAGGAAATAATGAATCAAAAGCTGTGCACAGAAAATAATGGAATGAGACTAATTAAACATTAGCTCCCTGGCCAATGGTGTGCAAGTTAGCCAGCAAATTCTCCCTTAAACTAGATATTGGAAAACTACACAAAATCCCAAATAGTATCCCAAACATTTTGGCACTAGAAGAGGGAATCTTTATTTTAAATCTTTGCACTAGACTTTTGGTCCAAATCTCGAATTTGGCATAAATAGCACAACCCCTGCAACCCTCATATCATAGTCTGTTTTGTTTTGTGCCATGACTGAAGCACAGGTTACTTTATCTCACATACAGAGTGTGCGTTTGTGTGTGTGTGTGTGTGTGTGTGTGTGTGTGAGAGAGTATTAGCTTGTGAAAATAGCACATAGCTGTAGTTTGAAACCCAGTAGCCTCTCCTGAGTAAAGAGAGGCAGGAATCTTTTTTTTTTTATTAAAGAGTATGGGTTTGATTAAATTTAAAATGTTTATTACATGTCATATAATATAAACAACATTTTATATTGATTATTAATTAAAATATATAAAATAGAATAAAATATATTATGCTCTTACAGCTTTAGCAATATCTGTCTCTATTTCTGCCGCTGATTAGCTTATGTGAATGAAGCAATAATATAGGAGCAGATAATATGACTGCTGTTTCATTAATTGTTTTAGACCACATGCTACTGGGTTTGCAGGTTCAGGCACTCTGGGATCATGCTGTGTTGGCTTTTTTTATTTAAATCCTGGACTTTAATTAGCTAAACGAGCCCTGCTCTTCTCCATCGGCATTAAAAGGAGATGATGGCCATTAATTTCTGTGAAGACATCTGCTCACAGGCATAATGAATTCAAATGTTTTATTATCATCATTTTTCTTACAGCTTGGTTATTAAATGTCATGGTTTTAAGGTCTGTCTCCAGTGAAATGCAGTCCTTAATGTGATGTGTTTGAGAAAGGTTGTTAAAGTAATTATCGAAGCACATTATTTCCCCTTCTTTTAGAGTCTTAACATTTAATCATTGGGCAAATGCTTCATATGCAGAGTGGCAAAAGATAAATGTAGACACCTTTCAGCCATAACGTTACAACCACTGACAGGTAACATGAATAATGTACGTGATTTTAAAATCGATGTTTTGGAAGCAGGAAAAATGGGCAAGCATAAGAATCTAAGCAACTTTGACAAGGGCCAAATTGTGATGGGTAGATGACTGGTTCAGAGCATCTCCAAAACAGCAAGAATTCTTTTTCATCTTCACTAATGTAAAAGCTAATACGCACGGCAAGATGTTATACTGTTTACATTATCCCCTATTCTGTCAGTGTCTAGTCTTACACACACACACTCTCATAAATAGAATCCAACAGTCTTCCTCCAGATATAGAAGGTGAAAGTGATTTTTAAAGACCGTATTTAAACAGGCTAGCAATCTTACTAATCTATCCATTACTAGTATATAAAGCTTAGATGATGATCAGTTAATCAATTCAACTTTCATACTTTCTTCTTTTGATATATTTATTGCACTGTATGTTAAGCTCTCGTTATCAGCAAAATTTCAATTCAGTTATTTATTTAATTTTGTCCCTTGATCCATTTTTAGGACACTGTTTGTCAAGCCACTTTGTAGCCACAACTAGGGATGTGAGTGAAGTAATGCTTCAATCCATATTTAGATTATTATGCCCACATTCTTCTCCCTTTATTTTATCTTATAGTACTCTTCTTCTGTTATATTTTAGCATCCCAATGATTCAGATGTCTAGACCGAGAAGTGATCCCTTCACTGTTAAACTTTACTAATTGCTGCTGTGGAGCGCTTCTGAAAATCATTTAATGAGGTGAAACTAACTAATGTACCAGAGAGATGCTGACTTATCTCAGTCAGTGTCTGACTAATGCAAATGTCAGTGCTTGGCTTCCCAGCAACTTAATTATCACCAGCAAAAGGACATAATGAAGCATCCCTGCTCTTGGCAAGTTAAGCACATTACATGGAGACAAAGTTGGTTCAGGGTTCCAGAGAAACATTCTATAAATGCTGCTAAGTGGCAAACGACTTATTCAGTTACGGAATACTTCGCAAATATTATGGGCTAAAATGTCACTCAGCTTAGAGACTATATGACATTGAGCTTTGTTACCTGTCAGCAGTTTGGTGTTGGTTCTGGTGATGGTAGAAACCAGACGTGCAGTCTGGCCCAAGCACAGAACCTTCTGGACGGATTGTTCTGGCTTTTTCTTAAAAAAAAAAAAACAAAAAAAAAAACTTTCACACACACTTGGTCGATAAATTTGACCGAAAAGCCTCAAAGACTGGTATTTAACACTGCCTGTCATGAAAAGGTTCTTTCTTTTTGGGTACCAAAATGGAAACCGTCGCCAGACAAGAAGATAGGCGCTAATTAAAAAGTGCTAGAGGAGTTGGAGTGCAGTTTTATCTCCTGCTCAGAGGATGTTAACAGTAGGAGGTCCTATCCCACTGGAGGCAACAGACACTTTTTTCCTCAACCTAATATAACCTCGGAGGATTGGAAAGTTTTAGAGACGTGTTCAGGCAGTGTTGGATCTGTGCCGGAGATTACGTTAACGTATGCATGTTGAACAATAGTTCTTTCTGAAAGACTGCACACCAGAGGAAGTCAATGCACAAGATTAGTGCAGAGGCTGAAGGCCAGTGAGAGGAGCTTGAAGGATTAATATTAACAACAACAAAAGCCAAATTGATTTTTTTTTTTTAGAAAGGTACATGTACTTTGCAAGCATCAATCTTTTGTCTGATATGATTAGTGAACCAAGTCAATGTGTATTATGCCTCATTTTAAAAATGCTCCATGTCATACATTCTATCACATATGTATTACAGTGATAGTGTAATGTACTGATGAATAAAATACTTATATTATATCATATATTAAAATACACTAAACTAAACGGCGAAAAAAACAATATGTTTAAAGCAGACGTCTAGACCACCTCCTGAAGTGGTTTGACTGATCAGATTTATATCCGTCTCGAAAGCGTTTCGGAGGGCATTTAGACCTGGTCTTTTTACCATCGGATAGCTATTCGATTACAGAAAATGCATGAAGTGACCAGGTGTAAAAAGCCCCTTCAATTCTAGACGTGTTGGCAGACAACTGTCTATCAGTCAACACAGGACTACCTGCTGCCGTTAAATGAGTCGATTTCCAGTTGAAATGAAATATTTCATCATCCAAGCCTGTTATTGTCATTGACAGTTACCTTTTATTTTTTCTAAATCCATGTTTGATTTTGATTAAAGAGCCACACCACTTTAATCAGTCATGATAGACAATTTGTCTGGCATTAGTCTATCATGATTTGATTGTTGATTGACCAGCTGCTTGAGGTTATTAGTCACGACTGGTATCCAATAGCAACCGACTAGCCGGGCACGCCGGGAGGGCGGGATGGTGGAATTTTAATGAGTGCTTGTTGGCTGGGGAGGGAATGATTTCGCTTCTGCTTTAGCCACCAGCTTAAGACAGAGCTAATCATCAAGCCCACTGGCCTTCTGTCATCTGCATGACAATCTGGATCCTGATAAAATATATCCAGCATTAATCCTTAAGGATCCTTAAGAAACAAGGGCTTTTTATTATTATTAATAAAATAGACTTAGGAATAGTATTAATAGATTATTTTTTAATTATAGTACAATGTTGTTGAATTCTTTAATCTGATCAGAAGGGTTTATATATTTTCTATAACAGAAGCTCTAAAAATAGTGCCAGCTGTAATTTCAATTATTCAATTCAATTCAATTTTATTTGCATAGTACTTTTTACAATCGACTTCGTCTCAAAGCGGCTTTACATAGAACATATACATAGAAGAAAAGGTTATTATAAAGAATAATATAAAGGTTAATATAATACAAAAATTCCAGATTAATATTAGAAATATTTAAATGTGTTTGTATTTATCACCAATGAGCAAGTCTGAGGTGACTCAGGTGACTGAGGGGAGGAAAAACTCCCTTAGCTGGTAAAGGAAGAAACCTTGAGAGGAAACAAACTCAAAGTGAAACTCATCCTCATGTGGGTGACACTGGAGGGTGTGATTATAAATATACAGTCTGATAAATGTTGTATTGATGAGGAGGTTGTCCCCAAAGACCACATGGAGTTGGTATTTCCTCTTTAGTATAGATACTAACTGGAGCTGGAGCATCTCTAGATGCCTCAGGATCCTCTCAGAGCCTCATCTCCTGTGGAGGTCCAGTTTATATCCTAGGTTTATATTAATTTAAACAGCTAATTCATGGGACCTGTTTAGCAGATTTTCCAAACAATGTAATATATAATATATATGTAATATATCTGATCTAATATAATGTCTTATAAACAAACATGGATTAAAAACAAGCTGTCATTTCACGATGTAAATAACAGTAATGAAGAAAAATGGAAAAAATGTATACTTATGGTGAATTTTACATTGTAAGACAGTACACTTCTTCATCAGAGCTCTGTATAAATTTTAAACCATGAGAAAGTCTTCAGGACAGATGACTGTTTTTTCCGGGCTCTCTGTAACACAAGCTGCGTTTTATTAACTTCAAGAGAGTGAAAGAAAAGAGAACCTGGTAAAGAAATGACTGTTGCCTGTTTGTTGAAGACTTACAGATGTTCCCCAACATGACATTTACTGTAACTATAAATGTTTAAAAAGCTTGTCATTCATTAATAAATAAAAAAATAAATATTGGCTGATTTATAAGAGGAATAAATCACTTCAGCATATGGTGTTATTAAAAAATAATCCACTGTGGCATCATACCACACTGTCGTGGATTATTTTCCTATGTCCTTACTTGTGATAACTGGATTACTGAGTTTGAAATGACTGTCTGATAGTTTGGTCAGGTTTTACACTCTAAGCCCCACTGAGGAAACCCGAATGGAGATAATATTTATACACTCTGGAGCAGTGCATTAGGAAGTCCCTATTCATTTTAATTCTCCAGTGGCATACATATTGATTCCCAGCATCTGTTGCTGTATTTTCATTTCCTCTTGAGTGCTCACCAAACAGTGCAGGATTTTCTAGGTCAGCAGTCACTATTCAATCACACTCTTTCATTTAATGTCATATAACAGACCGGATTACCATGGCAACAACAAAAAATTATGACAGTGCCTTTCATTAGAAGTAGGAGTTTTCCTCAAAGGGACCCTGATATAACACGCAGGGTTTTTTGTAGCCCTGGAATGACTTCGGTGGTGCATAGTCATGAAAAATTTCACATAACATACAGTACTGAATGAAGGAAAAAAAATAAGATATATAGATACCAACTAGATATATCTTAAATATAGGCAAATTCAAATATTTTTTAAGAAGCCACATATAATAAGTACAAATGTAGATTCTGATGAGACATAACAGAAACTTCTTGACTTAAAATCTAGGTATAACAAAATGCCTAACTGAAAGAGCTGAATGATTGAGATGACCTAATCCTAAACAGTGTGCTGTCTAGGAACAGACCAACACACACATACATACATGCTTTAGTTGTTTAGAATAAATTCAGGATTATCGTGTGGTGGTGAATGCTGGTGAAGTGTTGCATAACAGATCTAAAGAGTTCTAAGCCTTCTCTTTTGGCCTCTCACCCCATCCATTCACCTCAGCCTCTGCTAATTCAAATACGCATAGGTATGTTTGGATACCGTCATACACGATCTGTTGATAATACACATATTATCTGTTGTATAATAAAATTATTTATTTTTTATTATTTTTTTATAATATTTTTTAAATCATGTTTTTTTAAATTATTTTTAATAATATTTTTTATAACTTTTAAGTAATTTTACGTAATTAATTTTGATTAAGCCATAATTGTTTTTATTTTTTTATTAATTAATTTATTTTTAAAATAATATTTTTTATTATTTTTTATATATTTTTTTATTATTATTATTTATTTAATAAAAATAATAAAAATTATATTATCTGTACATATTATCTGTTTATAATAAACATTCATAATCTGCAAAGAGCTGAGAAAACTAACATGTCACTTTGTCACTGTTGCTGAAATCATGGCTGAAATCTATGCACATGCATAGAAAATACAAATTGTATCTGTGTTTATTCAGACGATAAACATTTTTGTAAACAAAAAAAGATGTTAACAGTTGTTTCATTACGCAGCAATTTGTCTAACAACGAGTATGATTTATTCCACTGTCTCTGAGAATTAAGTACATAGACATCTAATTATAACTCAATACCACAAGTGTAGGACATCCCAAATGACTGCAGTTTAACCAAAATAAATAGGTTGAGCTCCAGATAACATGGAGAGTCCTTTCTAAATTCACAAATTGCTCTATAAAGAGTGAAAGGATCACATGCAAGCTGTTGAAACTGGAACATCCAACAGTGACTGACCTTCCTGTGGGTTTTACTTGCAGCGTCAGGCTGCTTTGATGAAACTCTGACTCAGCTGTTTTACATGCTCATTATGGATTGCTGACTACAGCCTCAACTTCCCCTAAAGATGAATTTAATCCGGTTCCAGATTCCAATAACAAATTGGTTTGTGTCTTTAGTGGCCTAGAACTGTGCACTTGGAGCATTTTTAAGTGATCATTTTGACCGTTGGTTAGAAAATAAATACAGTAAAGATGTACAGTGATTCTGTGTTCAGCTTGTGCTTTCAACATTGAAGATCAGCAGGATGTCTCCACATTATAAAACTCCTTGTCTTAAGACGAGCGAACAGTTGCTTTACCATTAGGTGTTTAATTCCATAATTATTGGCACACTTTGGGAATATAAATTTGTTTTGGATATTCAGCCACAGAAAAGAGTTCTGGTGCCTTAGTTTTATATTAATGTTGTCTCAATAACTGTGAATACAAACTGTTCATTATTTTTTTATGTTATATTCCTAAAATATGAGTACTACTTTGCAAAAAAGAAAAGCTACCTTGTTAAAAGTCAGAAGACAAACCGCATCGTTTGTTCGATGCAGAAGAAGTGTTTTGTTCTGACGATGTAAAATGTGAAAATGCATGATCTCAAATTATCTGTCGACCAGGCTCTTATTTTTATGTTGAGGGTAAAAAAGAGATCATGCATTTTCACACTTTACATTGTCAGAATAAAACGCTTCTTCTACATCAAACAAACAATGCGGTTGTTCAGTGAAGCTTCTAATACAAGAGGAAAATCCTTGCCAATCTGTAAAAAATAAAGCTTTATTCTGCTTGGTTCATTTCAATAGAATCAGTGAGACATCAGTGGAGTAAATTAGGCTGTGAGTTTTGTTCTAGACAAAAGAAATCTATGTTTAGCCTGAAGGAAGTAGGGAATATTTTTTATTCCTTTCATTTGTCTCCGTGGTTAAGGAGGTTGAGTCATGTTTATTTCATGATGCTATGCCAGCTCTTGGCAAGCTAAGAAATGATTTAGTTAAGAGAGATCAAATTTATTTATCTTTTAAAAAATTGTTAAGAAACATGTAATCGTTATGTTATTCAGTAGGATAATACATTTGAGATTTGCTTTTGTCCATTGTTCCTCTGCTTTTCTATTCTGTACAGGATTCTCCAAAACCACCTGTTCATTAGTAAGGTATTCAGCTTTAGAGTTGAATATAGCAATTGTTATACATGTAAAAATTGTAATTCTGTGACTTTATACCCAAGCAATGAATGATCAAATCATTAGGTGTGGATTACTTTTCTATGATAGCATGACTCGGACAGAAGTTCTGGCTTTAACGTAAATGTTAGGATGGACTGTATTTTATTCCTTACTACACTGTGGACTGGAATGAGTTATTGTGCTTATACTGCAGTGATTTGGCAATCATTACAAATTTATCCCTCTATAGTTAATCCTTATTTTCATGCAATATCCGAGATAATCAGTCATTCTCTCACCAGAAGCCTTTCTTTCTCGTTAAATGAGACAGCTTGTCATTATACCGTGAAGTGTAAACTTTCTTGTCCTGAAGACTTTCCCGTGCAAAGAAATTACACAAAGCACTGTGACTCTTAAAAATAGCTGACACCCAAGGCTTCTTCCATAAATTTTCAGAAAACTTCTGTGCGTCCAGTGTTCTTGGGAAAGGGAGTGAATCCAGCATGAGTCTGAATGGGTTAAAGTGATTACGGAGTCCATAAATATGAGCAAATATGAGCAAAACATTTTTTTTGGAAATATTAAGAAAAGAGCAATCTAAAGATGTTTTAATGTCCCTCTACAGTCTGATCTTGAACTAGTGAGTAATAGAACAAAAAATCAGCCATGTTCAAGGCCGTATCTATTTCCTGTGTGCTGAAATGTTTGAGTACAGTTCAGTACATACTGACTGTACCGAGGTTTATCATACTCTTTCATATTCTCTCTCGATGGCTTACAGAGGTTATTTCACAGTCATGACATTCCTGTTTTTTTTTACATGCCATATCCCCTTGTACTCTCTTTTTCTCATATTACATTCTAATAGCCAACAAAGCTAGTCATAAATCTTACTTTCTTTATTTTCTTCTAATGAGGTTTAACACTCCACCTGTATATACATAGAGAATTTTTACAGCGGGTCTCTGGCTGAGGGTGCTGCTGAGACACGGTCAGAGCAAGCCAATGAAACAGAACAGAATGTATTTATTAAATTAGAATGGGTGTGTGTTTTGGGGTTTAATATCCTGGTGAGAATCAAATATACTCAAAATGTTAGGAATACAGTCGGGAAGGAACGTTACTGAGGTTAAGGTAAGGGGTTGGATTTAGGTTTAGCATTGCAATAATTTGGTGCAATAAAGATGTGCAGAAGTGTGTGTGTGTGTGTATGTGTGTGTGTGTGTGTGTGTGTGTGTGTGTGTGTGTGTGTGTGTGTGTGTGTGTGTGTGTGTGTGTGTGTGTGTGTGTGTGTGTGTGTGTGTGTCTGTGTGTGTGTGTGTGTGAATCAAGTAAAAAAAGACTCACCAAGCTACGGAGCTACGGGCATTTTCCCAAGGCAGTAACTATTCCCTGGAGTGTGAGAGTGTGTGTATGAGTGTGTGGGACAGAACAGGTGCAGGGACTGGCTGACATGCTCAGCTCTGTGACTAATGGTGTACGAGAGGGTGGGAGGATGAGACCTGTGCTGTCTCAGACTGACCTGAAGCTTCTGACTCATTCTTCATTAATTGTTCTTCATTAATCCTACGCACTCTGTCAGAGTCTTACACAAATGAGACTCAAGGTTGAAAGACCCCAACGATTTATGCTTGTGTGTGGGTTCTAATCTGTAAATTAGCTTCAAAACTCAGGACAGACATTTTACCCAGGACTAATACCATACAATACAGTTCATTCAGTGATCTTCAGTAAGCACTTTATCCTGGTCAGGAACACAGACACACACAACACTCACTCACTCACTCACTCACTCACTCACTCACCAACTACTGGTGGGAGGAAACCAGAGAAACAGGTGGAAACCAACACAGACATGGAACCAACATGTAAAACACACAGAGAGGATCCTGAGATCAGGAGCTAAATAGCGACCCAGGAGCTGTCATGTGGCAACATTAATTACTGTGCCACCATTCTGCCCCATTATGCAGTTCCAAAACACCTTATACATACACTATATCATCTTTTTCACAGTTATTTAGCATTAAACCCTCGATGTATCTTTTTTAAGTCAGGGCATTAAAAAAACACACGGTTTTATTCCATCTGAAGTACATTATACAGTAGTATAATATACAGTAAATTATTTAGTAAACAGTAAATTATTTTTTTAGGAAAACATACAGTTGGAAAAAATATTATGGGTGTTTTTACCTTTATTTTAAAAACAAGAACATACATTCTAGATTTACCTGTGTTTTTGAGGTAGATTGAAAAGAGAAAAAAAAGAGATTCAAATCCTGTTACCATCAAGCAATGTGTGTATGCAAACCTGTGTGTTTTTAATGAGGTTGCCTCATGTTGAAACCCCTTCTGCCTGTCTGACTTAATGAATGATGAATGAATATACCTGTCTAGCTAGATCATAATGAATCACCACTGGCAAGGAAATGAAAGCTACTGTATACATTTCCCACAAAAAGACTGCAACCAGCTAATTGATTTTGACATTATAATGTCCTCTGATTACCATCGTGACTAAAAAAAAAAGCTGTATTAACTTAAATGAAAATATTGGCGCTCTTATGTATTTTACAAAACAAAAATAGACATTTCGTGTCCTTTTTCCAACAGTTTTATATGATCATTTTCATAGTCTTAAAATTGCAGCTCAATATGTACTGTATCTAACAGCGTGTCATAAATGAAATCATGTCATGTTCTCAATCTAAAAACAAGACTTTGCCATTTTTTCTAAAATATAAGTAGTAGTAGTTATACCAACAAATTCCAATCGGTCTACTGCTATATATAGCAATATATTCATTCATTCATTCATTCATTTTCTACCGCTTATCCGAACTACCCCGGGTCATGGGGAGCCTGTGCCTATCTCAGGCGTCATTGGGCATCAAGGCAGGATACACCCTGGACGGAGTGCCAACCCATCACAGTGCACACACACACTCTCATTCACTCACACACTCACACACTATGGACAATTTTTCAGAGATGCCAATCAACCTACCATGCATGTCTTTGGACCGGGGGAGTAAACCGGAGTACCCAGAGGAAACCCCAGAGGCACGGGGAGAACATGCAAACTCCACACACACAAGGTGGAGGCGGGAATCGAACCCCCAACCCTGGAGGTGTGAGGCGAACATAGCAATATATTAAGAATGTCAATTTACTATTACAGGATATAATCACCTCAATTTTCCTCTTAACTCAAATGTAGATGATATAAAGTAAGGACAACATGTAGCTAATTCTTATGTTTAGGCATAATCTGTTTTCTTTGCCATGTACAATACACTATTTTTAAGCAACTGTGTACAAACTGAAGAAATCCCTCTCATTTCTTAACAATAAGCAAACCATGGCCTTTACAATGACATACTCCTTGATTTGATCGCCACATCAATGGACAAGAATTTTTTTTACTACCAATAGATATTTATCTTGTGTTGCACAAATTTGTGTGATTTGAGGCCTGATTCTTTGATTTCCACCACTTGTTGTGTTTCATTAAACAGCTGTGAGCTTCTGTTCTTTTGCAATGTGAGATTCCAAACAGCTGTGTTTACCACGCTGCCAGTTATTTTGCCCACATCTCTGCTTTTAGTACATCTAAATTTAAAGCACATGTTTATAGTGGCTTTGAGAAGAAAAAAAAACAGCCCTCGCCCTGTACTATAAGAACCAAAACATCTCAGGCCAAAGCAGGGCTAAATTCAGACTCGTCGTTGCATAAGTGTCTATTGTCCTGTGGTCCAGCATCCTCGCTTTTCCAGGAAGCAATCTGGTGGCATTTTCCAGGATTCTTATTGTGACAATAGCAGATTAAACACAAACAGGAGACAACAACAGAGCCAAACTCAGCTGTGTAGTAAACAACCCTGCTTTGAATTCGTAGTAGATTCTTTCTGTATCACTTCACAGTGAGATGCCTTCACTCTTGCTTTCATTGGAACAACCAATCCACGTCAAGCTCCATTTGAGCCAGCTTTGTGTGGCATTTGGCATGGCATCTGTGCCATCTGCCTCTACATTCTTTGAGGCTCCTAGGGCATTACCAAGACTGTCAGGAGAGCAGAGCATTCAGTCTCTCAGGTCAACAAGAGAACTGAAAACTGACCTAGATAATACCAGCGGGTCTCTCGTATAAATGAATCTGATTTATGTAATGGAATGCATTGGATATGTTGTGCCTTGTACATCAAACCTCTCCAGCTTTCTCTCCTTAACCTCGGGCTAAAGACGGTCAGTGATGCCTCTCTGTTAGACTTGAAAGGCTTTGAAAGGAAACAGTCTTATGTAATTCAAGTACTGTACATGTCTGTGTTTGCTGGTTTTGGGTGACTAGTCAGTCGCATCTTTGCATCGTGTGATAGATACATCACTTTGTGACATTCACAAGTAACGTGAGAATCCCCGCTGAGCAATGATAAAAGTAGCACGCAGCCATGTTGTTGCTCGACTGACCAAGTGTTGTGCACATTTGTCGAATCAATGTAGGAGCACTGGGTCACAGATGGGCTTGTTCAGCTGTCTCAGTGGAGACAGTGGAGAGCAGGACCACCTCTTTGCTGACCAAGAATTTCTTGCTGATTTCTAAATATTCCAATAGAGCTGATGGATGCACTGAAGAGCTATTAAGATTTAAATAAAATAAAATAAC
The DNA here is from genome assembly GCF_022655615.1 of Tachysurus fulvidraco. Classification (NCBI taxonomy): domain Eukaryota; kingdom Metazoa; phylum Chordata; class Actinopteri; order Siluriformes; family Bagridae; genus Tachysurus; species Tachysurus fulvidraco. The sequence continues at coordinate 7,254,154 of NC_062526.1, forward strand.
ACAGTTTGAAATATTCTGAACTGGTAGTAGCTGTGCTCATCTATGGTTTTGATTCATTTTCTTGGTTATAATTTTGGAACTTTAACAAATCTCAAATACTCAAAATGTGACTTGTTGTAGAATTAAAGCAACAATGACCACCACCGATGACCTGATTTGTGTTTAAACTGTGTTTCAAATGCCTCATAGCTGCCTTTTCTATCTAAAGGTCAGACAGTAATCAGCGATGGACAAATCAGCTGCCTTTGTACTCAGGACAAGCGGATAACATGCCTGGGCTATTCATTTTTATTCATAGTTTCTTGGTATACAAGTATGTCTACAAACAGAAGGAAAACAAACTAATCAGATAAAAAGTTTAACTATTAATACACACTGCATGTTGGTGTTAAAAAACATGACATTGTTATTATAATACAATCTTCAAAATCCAGATAAACTTCATACATTGCTACATTTTGCACTTCTGGTAGATGCCAAACTGCATTTCTTTGCTGTGTACCTGTAATAATGCAATGACAATAAAGTTCTTTCTGAGCGAGCCAAGATGTTCCTGAATTGTACATCAACCACTAGGTGGATTGATTAACATCCACAGCTGATAAGCGATATACACTCAATACATCATTTCACAGTTACTGAGAGAAAAATATAAATGCTACCCAGAGGTAAACTTCTTAGTCATGTTCATGACAGACAAACTACTAAATGTGATTATAACTGCTAATCAAAACAGAAAATTAAACACCAGCTAAAGAACAGTATACTATATACTTATCCAGCTATTTATTGATAAGTATAAAGGGTAGAGATGGTATTCACACTCATTTTTAGATATAATATCTGAATTAGTGTGATGATCGTGTCCTCATACAAAAAGCAACTTAATGTGTGAAAGTGTTTGCTAAGACATTAAGTGTTTAAATCTAGACTGTTTCTCAAGTCCTAAGAGGGAAGTTATTCGTATTGGATGTTAGGAGAAGGGCCTGGGAACAGGCTAATAATAGAAACACTAAACTGTGCGTCTTCCTCAGGTGGCTCCATGTTGTTTATTGAGACAGGAGGTGGGTGGTTGGAAGACGGCAGCCCTCAAGCACACATCGAGGTTAAAGGGGACAAAAAGGTGGGGGGAGTTGACGCCTTGGACGAGACAGAGAGAGGTTGTCTGGGTGTTGTCGCCTATTTTCCTCCATTTCCTAAATCACCCCTGACACACTCTCTCTCTCTCTCTCTCTCTCTCTCTCTCTCTCTCTCTCTCTCTCTCTCTCTCTCTCTCTCTCTCTCTCTCTCTCTCTTTCCCTGTTTCCAGCTGGATTGGTCTGAACAAGTTTCCCACATGCCTTCTTCAGCTTTTTATGTGAGTGACATTTATTTAGAGTGATTGGGGGATATTTTTTCAGCACTTTTTTGTGATGAACTTAATTTGATAAACTAAACAATACACTGTGAGTTCCAATATTAAACACTTGATGAGTCATTTCAGCTGAAACACTGAATCATTTAAGGTCCAGCCACAATCTAATGTTACACAAAATTCAGATTTTACTAGATTTGCAAGATACACACAGTCGTTTCTGCCATATATGTTTATTCACAATGGGACTATTGACCCATCAGACATATGGCTTGCATTGCTTATTCCTTGGACACTTCTCCATCTTTTGCCCTCTGCTCTTTTGTCAAGACATTTCTCCCACTCCAAGGCACCTCTATAAAAGCTAATTAAACTGTCAGTACTGTTCTTCAGACACCCAAGTGACAGATGGACTCATGACCGTGTCTCCAGTCCCCTGATTGACTTAGCAGATCCCAACTCCACCCATCAGTGCAACACCCAGATGGGAAGTGGACAGAAATTGGCTTTTCCAAGAATAATCAGTACTTTTGGAAGTTGTTTATGTTAGGGACAGCTGGTTATGTACTTATGAAGTGACACAAAACACACATATAAACATGCTTGATATGCTTTCTATCTGCTTTGCTGATTTTCTCTTATATAACCTGTGAGTTTTTTCTGTGCGTGAAGAGTAGTCAAATTATAATCCTTTTAAAATTTTGATCATGCAAATGAAATGATCGAATTGCGCTGTAAAGTGCAAGAGACCACTGTAACATGCACTTTCTGTTATTTTATTACAAGTTATAATGCATTTTATATTCGTATGAACTGAAGGAAGCTGTGAAAGCACGTTTTTTTCACGCAGGCTTTTCTTTCTGAGTGTGTTGGACAGGAGACCGTGTTCTTTACTAGTTCATGTGTTTTGCATTCACGCTTCTAAAACTTCACACACTTAAAATTAGACAAAATATATAGGTTGATTCTGTCAGTATATTTTTTTTTCTCTACCTGAATAATTTTCAGTAGATCTTATCTATTTTCATTCGAGACCTGTCTTATCATGCAGGGCATCAGAGTAAGAGGCAGTGGGGGAGATGATCTGAAAAGCCTCCAACGAAGTGGTTAATGGTTTATTAACTGCTTCCATGATCCAGATCAAACACAGGAAAAACTGGGACGTGTGTGTTAATTGCAGTAATGGTTGTTCCTGACAGAAGTGTAAATTGCCACACCTTAGTAGCCCAGTGGAAATTTGAATTTGAATCATATTGCCAGTTGCGTCTGATGGCGAGTACTTCTCCCTCTGCTGTACTCATGAATACTTAGTAAATTCCACTTTGTTTAGAAGTAGAATTAAGCTGAAGGTTCAGTCATGATACTCATGCTGATTAACATAAAGTTATAATTTATGTAAGCACATGAACCGTAGAACTCTTAGAGAAGGAAGATTTACTAAAATTACAGTTGAAACATATACACACCACATTCCTGCTGAATTAAATCCAGTCATATTTCCATATGGTGCTGATCAGAGGGATTGGATTTGACAGTGATTGACCTGACTGAAACTGGGAGTCCACGTGTGCGGTCGTATCACTTTACTCTGGTTTGAGTGGGGCAAGAAAAAGCAGATGCCGTTCTTAACATATCCACCATGTGCATCAGGTGTAGCCTTCAGACAAAAGTGAAAAATTAATGGTGAACTTTTGAGCACCTGGTTATATATTTCAGTTGGATTTTATTAGTAGGTTTATGTGTATTTCACATCCTTTCTTATCATTGGAGATTTTCTTTTGTAAATAATAATAAAATAAAGAAAGAAAGCTCTAAATAAGCATCTTACAAAAGCATGTTTGCTTTCTTTTCAGATTTGACACTGAGTAAACAGTTTATCCTATTTTAAGTTAGTGAAGAGTTAAGAGCCCTGTTTTGAGAAACTCGGATTCAATATCCTTAAGAGATTTTTAATCTCAGGAAGCACTTCTTTCCTGCCTCAACAAGTTACTAAATTCAGCAATGATTCACGCTCATGTACAGCAAGTCCGAGCAGACGTTTCCGTGTGTGCAGTCTCATGATGTAACATGTGAGTATCTAATGTACCCAGTGAATAATGAAGCAGCAGTTCACATTGACCTGACTTTAGTCTGTGTGTACATGTTTGGCTTTTTTATTTAAAAGCCGTTTTAGTCATTTGTCTAATAATTACAGTGAAGGGAAGTACAGTTTTGAACCAGGTTAGGCTCACTGAAGTATATGGGTGAATCTGTGACTGGTGTTCCATTTGTTTCTCAGATTATGTTACGTTTGTGTGTATGAAAGTGTTCAGCTTGTCTTAGCTCAATATAACTACACTTTACCTCTCAATATAATCATTATTGCATTAATGTGTACATCTATTTAAATGCTTAACATCATTTTCCATGACATTAAAGCTTGTGTAAAAGCTTGTGTAAAAATGTAATTTAAGTGTCCAACAACTCTTAATAAACTTTGAACACAAGCCACATGTTCAGCGTCACGTTAAATAAGTGCATCATCATTTTCATTATCACTTCCTGATGATCATGGGAAGAAGGAAGGTTCTTAATATTTTCCCTTCTATGTCCTAAGACAGTGTGATGCTTACAGATGAGGTCACTCTTATCCCTTTTGAAATTAAAGCTGTAAAGCTTTTTCAAAATCAACTAAATGCACGTAAACCAATAAAATGTCCTAATGCCATTAGCTTGGATGCTGGTTAACCTCAACCCTGTTGAGAAAACTCATCCCTGTTACCTTAAACACTTTCGTTATTGTTGCCTGACATGGTCTAACCCGTTTTTTTCCTTTATTAAAAGGCTAACTGCATCTCATGATCCTAAACATGACATGAAAAAATAAACCTCACAAAACTACAGTACAACAGTCAATTCAATTAAAAACAACTACTGCCAATGGATAGAGTGTGAATGCAAACTAATTACCGAGGACGTGCTGCTGGAACGGCAAAGGCAGAAATACTGTATGCAAGCAGAGTTCATATGTGAATTGTAAAGCGAGCAGGAGAACATTTTGTGGCATTTTTCATCTTTTACTTCAAAGGCACTGTTACTTAACACGGACGACATGGACTGTGGCCTGCTTTGCCTCTGGGAGAAGAAAATGTTCCTCTAAACAAGGATCAGAATCTAGCAATTACAGTAATTACAGTAGTTGTTTTGTAGTTTCTTAGATGTGTGTTTTGAATACTACAAAAGACACAATGATACGTTTGTGAATTGAGGAAAGAAAAGTATATTCTGGTCCAGGCACAGAAAGGTGGCACACCTTCAAAGAACCTGAAAGTAATCTGACGGAGATATAATGTCATGTCTCTGTAAACAACTTCTATTATTAGCTCCAAAAGCGTCATAGGCGTGTGTGTAATTGCGAGCTGTTGTTCTCCATGCACACTGTTTTGTGTGTCTTGTATAAAAAAAGCATTTCTTTACTTGGCTAACGTCACAAAAACACTTGTACAGATTCTGAACAGTGACACCTTCACAACATAAAAAAACATATGTAAATAACAATAGCACTATGAACAATTGTTTTATGTTTTTCCAAACATAATATGTGAATGATTTGGTCAGTCTCTCACCTCAGCATTACGCTCTGCCAGGGAGCATTAAGCAGACGTGTGATTCCCCCATGTAGGCCTGAAGAAGGGCATGGTCAGCTTCTCTCAGAATGATATCATTCTCTGCAGTTCAGAGAAATTATTTACTGCATTATAAAACCATCACAGAAGCTTTTGGTTCAATTCTATTTTTATTTGAATAGAACATTAAACATTGTCAAAAAGCAGATTTAGATTAATGCATATGCAGCTTTAGATCTCTGATTGAGGTAGTTATGATTGACAGTGGCAAGAAAAAACTCCTCGAGAAAACTTGAGTAAATTCAAACCTAATCTTGACTAAGAGTGTTTAAATGATTGAAAAGGGATAAGCACAGTATGTATCATTACAGTACTGATGATTTGGAATAAATATACAGTGTCCAGCTGACTTTATCCCTGAAGCAAGGGTATTTACTGTTTTTGAAAAGTGCAATCTTTCAGGTATCTACATGGGACCTTTATGTACCACCTCCTCCTTAATGTACACACACCCGGCTGTGAAACGAATCACTTCTTATACAGTCCATTCTAAGGTACATCTATGCAGATTACCACACACCTCCCTACTTCACCCGTTCACAAAGAACAATACAGTCTTCTCACCAGTGGTTATGTAACTGTGGGCTTGGAGTGTAGGTGTTGAGCGTGATAGTGGCGAGCAGTTGTTATTGTCAAAGGTGCTGCTCTCTGCTGCTGAATGATAGAGGATACGTTCAGTTTCATTGTCAGGATCTTGCTCTGGCAGGATCTTTTGCGATGCAGATTAAGGAGGTAATTCAGACACCTTTTTGTGGTTCCAGGAAGCACACACCCCTGCTGATCTGTTTAAAGTTTCAGTGCGAATGAGAAATTTCAACATGCAATGAGTTAACTTTTCTATCTGCAAAATTTCATATTGCCCACATAAATGTATCAGCACATCAAACTAATACACTTTATACCATTATCAATCATAGTTTTTTCCATTAAAACAAAAGCAAAACACAATATCATTTGATATCAGTGGTAATCGAACCACCTCTGCTGTGTGAGGCTGAACTTGCCTATTTGATGACAGTATGTACTGACAGTAAAGATCTGAATCATGCATTCCCAGCATAAAATCCATCACTGGTTTAAATCAGATTTGACAAAAGATAGAATTAATCTTACGATTAATTAATCATAGAATTAATCTTACTCCATTTTTCCAACATCTACACTTTTAAATAAAACATTATGAGTGTAGTACACATATCATTTTAATAGGCAGACGATTAAGCAACATGCTTCAAGCTACTACTGAAGGATGCCTATTAAAAAGTAAACAGATGACTTCTTATCCACTGAACTGTAATAAGAGAAGGAAAGCCTTTCACTGAACTGTTTTCTCGCATCTGTTTTAGTCCTTGTGGAAGCACAGCATTTAGGAGCAGGTCATATGCCATAATTTGGTACTTGGTTTCCAGAAATACAGTACGAGGGCACAGTAGCAAATGTCATTTGTAACAAAGATCTGTTTATCTACATTCAATGTGACAGAAATTCATCACAGGGTTTAATACGCACAACGTTGTATGCGGGTTGGTGGCTTTTGTAAATGTGTGGCAGGAAACTGTGAATATAACTATAGCTGTTTGGACTGAAAGATGCTTGATTGTAGTGGTGTAATTTGTATCGTAAACATTCATATATATATATATATATATATATATATATATATATATATATATATATATATATATATATATATATATATATATATATATATATACACACACACACAATAAAACTGAGTTCTGAGTACTGAATTCTGAATACTGAGTTCTGAGTACTGAATTCTGAGTGCTGAATACTTAGTGCTGATAGCTGAGTACTGAGTGCACAGGATAAAGGGTTCTAAACTTTAAGACTATAAAACTATAGATAGATGCTTGATTGTACTGATGTAATTTGTATTGTAAACATTATTCATATATATACACAATAAAACTATGCACCTTCATTTGATCTTTCTAATATTGAAGTCTATACAGATATAATAACTTAGGTACAGGTTGATGCTAGCTTTTAAGCCCATTCAGACCAAACAGGTATTTATTTTTAATAATAATAGGTCAATAGATCAATAATAGGATGGTGTGTTGGAATGTAAATTCCCTGGGAATTTTTCCACAAAATATTGAAGTAAATAAGGCAGAACTTCTCATAATTTAGGTTCGTTATAATAAAGGGGAATGAACAAACCTACGGAATTCACCAGGGATGAAACCACTTTCAGTTTCAAATTAATTTCCCTTTTCTGAGTTTGGTCTAAATACCACTAAGAGCGGTCACGCGGATACGCGGGGTCGCGCTCGATTCTCGTGTACGGCGGACTGCTCTGATTGGCTTACTTCAGCTCGCGCGTCATCGCCTACTATCACGTCCTCAGCGGACGCGCACTTTCCCCACACTCACTCACTCGAGCGCACGAGCGGAGCGCATCTGCTGAACTCATCTCGGATTTATTCATCAAGACATTTTCGGTATTGCTTTTGAGTTCTTCACGTAAATGTAAAAAAAAAAACAACAACAACAACCTTAATATATATCGCGTTTGCGTGCGTGCATGTCCAGCGGCTCTTATTGCACTTTGACACAGAAAACTACGGTGTTGGACTTCAGCCTAGAATCTGGAGGTAAGATCATTGGGCAGGTTTCAGGGCTGTGTACTGAGTGCTGTGTGCTGTGTATTGTGTGCTGAGTGCTGTGTGCTGTGTACTGTGTACTGAGTGCTGTGTGCTGTGTACTGATTACTGAGTGCTGTATACTGGGTGCTTTGTACTGTGTACTGATGGCTGAGTGCTGAGTACTGAGTGCTAAGTGCTGTGTACTGATGGCTGAGTACTGAGTGCTGTGTACTGATGGCTGAGTGCTGAGTACTGAGTGCTGTGTACTGTGTACTGATGGCTGAGTGCTGTGTACTGATGGCTGAGTGCTGAGTACTGAGTGCTGAGTGCTGTGTACTGATGGCTGAGTACTGAGTGCTGTGTACTGTGTACTGATGGCTGAGTGCTGTGTACTGATGGCTGAGTACTGAGTGCTGATGGCTGAGTGCTGTGTACTGTGTACTGATGGCTGAGTGCTGAGTACTGATGGCAGAGTGCTGTGTACTGCGTACTGAGTGCTGATGGTCGAGTTCTGAGGGCTGAGTACTGAGTGCACAAGATAAAGGGTCCTAAACTTTAAGACTATATTATAAGCTTTGAGAGAAGAAGTGTAACCTTCTGGTGCTGTAATTTACATCAGTCTTCAGGCACAAACATTAATGCTTTGGATCATTTCTAATATCAAGAGGAAATATTCAGAATTTTATTATCACATTAAATTTAACATAAAGCAGGTGTTGTAGGTGTCTTTCAGGAGTGGCTTATTATTCATAATAATGACAGAGTATTTCATCTCTTTCTCTCTCTCTCTCTCTCTCTCTCTCTCTCTCTCTCCACAAACACAGGACCTAATAATCTCTTCATATCAGCTCTGCTGGGTCATCTACCTTTTACATGACCTGAATGTGAATTGAAATTACATTTATCACTCCACTGTATGTGTCGCAAGTTGTGTTTTTGTCTTTTAATAATACACTAAGATGAATCAATGACATTTTGTGAAACGATGTGTCGCAGACGTCTGCTAGGTCACTCGAAGATTCTTGATAATGAGCAGCACAATTACAAATACTAATTTTTGCCCGGAAATTTTTGCCCAGCGTGGCACAGTTAAATAGTAGTTTTAGAGAAATATTCCCTTCTTCCTAACAAGAAACACAAACACTCACACTTGATTAACATGCTGGAACAGAAACCTAAAACTGAGTAAGGATGTTGTTTGTTATCTTGAGTGTTAAAAGGAAACACAGTGCAGACATCAGGAACAGACTTTTTCAGTGTCCACGTTATGTTAATGGTTTTATTGCCCCATGACTTGTTACCTCAGTACTGTAATGGTATTGGCTGTTTTTTTCTCTCTTCTACATCTTGTGGCAAACCCAGATTCCTCAAGCTTAAAATACTGTAAACAAGGAGGAGCTCTGTTTGTATAGTTCCCTCTGAGTGCCTTTCAGCACCAGCTTTGGCACAGCTGGTTCCAGAGACATGAAGGACTGATGTGTTTTTTCCTGTCATCAAGGTCATTTTTTGTCCTGATTTGTGACCCTAACAAAACCTCTATGTCAGTTCTTAACACCTTGTGGTGTTTGCATGGTCATTATGTCAGTGAACTTTTATGTTGAACACATATTTACTACACCTTAAGGTGGAGATGGCAGCACTGCAGTTTGTATCAATTTATTTTATTTTATTTATTAATTTTTATTTGCCTGATACAAAAGTGTTGATTTGTGTTAATACAAACAAATGTAGCTCACTACAGTTTCCAAACACATATAGGGAAGTGTCAATTTCCATGTCCTTATGAGTTCCTCATTTGAAGAGAAAGTCCCTATGACCTCTCTCGTCACAAGAAACATGAACGACATGTGACTGATAGAAATTTCCAGTTCTGAAACTGCCATATATAGAAACTTTGGACTATATAAAGAATTTGTGGTCACAGCTAAAAGATTAATCCACTCGTACTTTTATTGATTTTCTTATTTTGGTTTGTATGCAATCAAGCATTCTGTGATGATATTTTACGCTATCAGGAAAAAAAAAACTAGAATATTTTTTACTGGATAAACAAAACTTGACCTGGAGTACTTGCATCTGACAACTGAAGAGCAAACACAGTCAGCTGGCTGACATATAATTAGCTTCTGCTTTGTTTTACGCTTTTATAGGATTAGCTTTTACAGCACCTGCCACTTCCTGTGAATGTGAAAAAAAAAAGGTTTGTACTTGCAAGTACTGGTTTTCCTTCCAAAAGTTTCTTGGCTCATGAAGAGATATGCAAAAGATTCTTTATGGTGCATATTGTCAAGCCATCCATGAGCCACAGTGGTACCAATAAGTAAACAATAACAATTACTATTGAGGCATGCTTTTGTTGGCTATTATAAAACATGGCAACAACAACAATTGTTTTTCTCCCGTTTCCTTTCCTATACTTTATTTGTATAAAAACAAATGTATATACGGTTCTGTTGAGGGGCAAACATTTCATGTTATGAATTTTAAATTCTATTGGAGAGTTTGGATGTGGTTAGATTCAGCACTAAAGTAGTATTTCTAAGCAGAACGATGTGGGGTAGGTTTTTTTGCTGTGACTGACATATTTCCAAGCGTTACGTGCAGTGACGTTGAAATGTGGGTAACACATTTTACCAGCATAAGCTAGTTGTTACACTTTCAGCAGTTTAGTGTCTTGTTACTTTGGTAACATTGACACATTTATTGCAAGCAGTTAAATTTTGTTAGGGTAGAATTTTACAGAACCGTTTCCCTTAGATTGACTGGGACCAATCATTGCATGAAATTGTAGTTATTGATTATTATCCTGGTCTCTTCATCCCATTGGCATGGAGGGATTGTGAAACACATGCTGCAACAGATGCATGCGGGGGCGCAGCTCTGACTTTTAGCACCCATTTTAATGCTAATGTCTGTGGTGTTATGAAAAAAGGCAAGAAGAGGAGCGTAGATAAAACGTATGGCGTTCCCCTTTTTTAGTGCACACCCGCGTCTAACCTTGGCACTCTTACGCCTGCAGCTAAATGCAGGATTGAATAGGCAGGCGTCTATTGGGACTGGCCATTATTTGCAGGTCTCTGTGCGCCTTGTGCCGTGACTGAGAAGGCCTTTATTGAGAGGCCCATGTGTCCTCCTGAGGCTATCCACTGTCTCGAGGAATCTGCCTGCTCCTATAAAAGAGCAGTGAGATGGCACTACATCTCATCCTAGGCAGAATACAAACTCTTTTGACTCAGGAAGCGCCCAAGGTAAAGGGTTGCACGAGGCATGTGTGTGAAACAAACCTCTTGATTTCTTAGTGCTCGCAGGTTAAACGTTTCATGGTACGTGATGAAGCACTGATTCTCATAGGTCAGCATTATTTGTTTGTCTCATCTCAGTAAATAGGTTCTCTGTAGTGAGCTGTGCTGAGTGGCCACGTGAATTAAGAGTGAATTAAATGCTTTTTTGTTCCTAAACCACCGTTGAAGACACAGTCGGAGTGCATACAGCTGTGTTGTGCTATTATGATGGATTATAAAATTTAGAATGTTAAGTTTGTGAGAACACGTGTATTCTCATCATAGTGCTTCTGAGTGGAAATTAAGAGAAGCAGGCAAGGTGTTTGCAGAACTAGATTAATCATATAGGATGTATCCCCATGAGTGCACCTCCAAAAAGGAGTATTTTTCCACTCAACTTCCCATAATGATTTCAGGGACCTTTATGTGCAAAGGTAAACAAAATCTTGACTAGCATTATGGCATACTATTTAAAAACACCCAAATGCACCAAAGATGCAGCTTTCAGGACTGAGAATGTGGACTAATTATATCCTGTGTGGCCTTCAACAGGACAAAATGCCTCAAACGCCACCATTTCCAGCGATGTTTGGGTCCAGTGGCTACAACAACAACCTCTACCAGACAAAAGAGGAGGACTACAGCGGCTTATATTACCATGACAACAACCTGGTGTCAGGGTCTCTGGAGGCCCTCATTCAGCACTTAGTCCCCACTGTGGCTTACTATCCTGATGTGAGGACTGGTTTATCTCTTCTACAAACATAACATAGCATAACATTACTCAGTCAGTAGTAAAGCCTAATCCTTGTTCTGTGCAATAAATATGTGCTTATTTGCATAGGACTTAATTGATTCTACCTAATTTTAACCCACAGAGGACGTATATCTTCACATTCTTGCTCAGTTCTCGTCTTTTCATACATCCACATGAGCTCATGTCTAAAGTCTGCCACTTGTGCACAGACCATCAGAAGCTCAGCGATCCATCAGCAGACAAGGTAATAATGCACTGTGATCACAATATCATAACCATAATCACACAACAGTTGAATACCAGATTTTGTGGCTATTTTTAATGATATATTTTTGGATGTATATCTGATGTTCATTAGATGAGAACCAGAAAACTCGCTCCTAAAGTCTTACAGTTGCTAACAGAATGGACAGAGACCTTTCCTTATGATTTCCGAGATGAAAGGATGATGAGGAGTTTAAAAGAATTAACACATCGGTTGAGCACTGGAGATGAGGTGAGTGTGCTCTCAGAAATACACTTTGGTTTAGGTACAACAAACTCAAACACAAACTCTGTTCCAACTACAAATGATACTTAATGCAGACAGTCTGTCAAGACCCCACTGCAAGCCCTAAAATCGGTAAACTATGGAGGTCCCAACACGTGGGGTGAAGCAAGAGTCACTTCTTGGGGGAGGGGAGAAATGTCTCCAGTTCCAAAGCAGTTTGTCGTGTCTGACAAGAGGAGAGAGAAGAAAGCTTTATTGTTCAGCCGCTTTTGTTTCATTTGGTGCCCCATAACACTCACTGCTTTAGCGTTTGTTTTCTCAAAAAAGGGGGAAAAAACCTGCATATTGTTAGTTGTAAACTCCATCTAAAGTTCAGTCGAAACGTAGTTGACTACAGCGAGTAGCCCAGTTTCTTTGCAGGATTTACGTTTTCACATGTCATGGATTTATTTGTGCCAAATGAATTAGGTTGCAATTGTCTCCTGCCACAACCAGTCCATTTTTCATTCTGTACTTAGCAAAACAATATTTGTAACAAAGTGTTGAAGGAAAAATAGATTTAGCAAAGCCTTCATCACTGGGCTCATGTTGCTTCTTGGTATTAGCATAATAGCTAGCAGCAGGAGGCAACTTAGGGCAGACCATTGAAGAAAGTGAACACAAACCCATGAGCTTGGTGAATTAACATATCACTCTCCCATTGACTTTTCTCAAAGATTTTTTTTTTATCAGTCGCACCTACGAGAAATCAATCTAAAAACATACTAAAGGACACTGCTGCAGCATAATCACGAGCGTTGCACTTATATTAGCTCTGTATATGTGACTGATTGGGAGGACTGCTGGAGAAAGGAATGCATTCCTGCTTTAGATCAATGTTATGTCTGTCCAATACAGTACAACGTCTGGCAATGGAAGTTTCATTTCTAACATACTAGGAGCTAGGAGTTCATCACAAGTGCATTCCTGCTGCAGTTTCTTATGCTTTTACTTTATCTACACCTCCTTATTTGTCCTGAGATAGCCAATAGTAAGCAAGAGACTAGAATAAACACTGTAACATCTGTCTCCAGGCCACAGTTTGGTCTTTAGAGTCTTGGTGTGCTGAGACTGTCATTATGGATGTGGTCATCTATATAGGGAAGGCAGAGCCCAGTGTAAGCAAGCTCTGTGATTTGTGCCTGGCTGGTGGCTTCAGTTCACCTTTTACACAGGCCCTGTTTACGCCAGGGCACAGCAGGTTGTGCCACGAGGTTAGCTGTCACATATGCCGAAGTCAAGTGAGGAGAAGGCGTAGAAGCAGCTCTTTCTACAACAAGCGTGAATTCCCTGCTGCTTCAAAATGTCAACCAGTTATCTTCATGAATTGTTTCTAAAAATAAATCGCTCCTTGCTCTTTTTTGTGGTGATGCCAGGAGCTTTCCCATATGGTGGATCCTGAAGAAGCAACCTTTTTGATCTCTTACAAATTGGTCTTGTATGAGCAGAAGGATCTCTTCTTTGAAAAGAAAATTATATGGTAAACATTTGTTTCCGATTGATCCAATTAGCATGATCCTTGGGATCATGTTAAGCACATAGTTTTATAAATAAGGTTTCTTTAGCACAAAGGATATTATGTCCTCTAAGCTGTGAAGCCACAGAGAAGCTTTAAGAATTAGATTGAAGGACAGCCTTCAGTTTCCTATGTGTCTTTCCAGAGCATCACAGAAATCCAGAAATCCAGCCAGCTGTATTTCAACTTAGGTTGAAGTGTTTGACAATCTAAACGGTACCTTCAGGTTATGAATTCGTGTGTGCATACAGCTATATTAAACAGCATTAGTGGTCTTTAGATCAAGCGTAAATAAGGGCTTTAAGACCGAGCGTATTTACAGAATAAGCAAGCCCCTCAGCGATCTAGACCGGCACAGTTTACACCTCTTGCTACAGTCAGAATAATAAGTTCACACTGCTCCATTCTAGTTATGCAACTGCTTGTTCTGAATCATGTCAAGCTTTTGTTATTAGATTACAGGACCTAGGGGACAGAGTTCTGAGAGGAAATGGGTTGCCTGCCAGTTCTATTAGAAGGATGTCTGTGGACAGCACTACTCTTGCATAATACTGCAGGAAGTCTTTTATGTAACCATCAGCATCAGCTGAGCTTTAGTTCTTTTACATGGCTGACCAGTCAAATCAAATGGCAATTAAATAATAAAAAAAGAAAACGACCAGTCAAAAGAGAAAAAACCCTCTTCATTTACACCTCAGTTTTCCATACGTGGTATGCCACCATCACTCCTGCCTTCACTGAAAATGTTCATGTTTCTTCATATGTCAAAAGATTATTTTCTTATCTCTACATGCCAAGCAGTATTTTCTGCATGAAAGTGCTCAATCATTATTGTAATAGCCAATAGTAAAAGTTAACATAGTTGAAAATGTTGGCGCAAGTTCAGCACTAAGTTTGCCCATCCTTCTTTGGTCTTTCTAGGTCTACCGGAAAGCTGTGCATCAGATGATTCAAGCCCTGATCCGTAAACTCACTACGCACAGTCAGTATGAAGAAAACCTGGCCAAGATCAACTCCACAGTGCCAGACAGACTAACGGTTTTGAAAACCAAGCCTCAGTCTATCCAGAGAGACATCCTGACCATCTGCAGTGACACATTCACTCTAGCTCAACAGCTAACACATATTGAGTTGGTATGTACTCGTGTGATATCGATATTCCTACTCCTACAATCACACTTACATTACCTACATAAGCTAACCTCATCTTTTGTTTAATTTTCCAGGAGCGACTAAGTTACATAGGACCTGAAGAATTTGTCCAGGCGTTTGTTCAGAAAGATTCTCTTGACAATGGAAAGGTAACATTACTGTTCAAGCATTAAATGAACTTTTTGTTTGGACTTCTCCCCAGAGTCACCAAAACAAATACCAAACTCGAACAAATCAATGCAGCTAATATTTGCATTAGCTTGAGGCGATACTGTGACTTTTTACTCACAGTAAACTGAGAACTGTAAAATTCCACTCACTCTCTTTGCTGGTTCACATGAAACTCCCATCGCAAGGTCAGCTCAGACCCACCATGTTGTCAGAAAATACTTGCAGTCAGCTGCCAAGCAACAGGCAGTGGAATGATGCATTGGCGCGCTTTTTCTTGTATGGCGTTAGCAGTCTCTTTCAAGTGCTTGAGTCTCAGACATGCCTCCATGAGGCTGTCGATCACAAAGAGACATCAGGCAGGGACACCCTTTGTGAGGAGAATATTATAGTCAATGCAGAGGAATGCAAGGAATGAGCAGCAGAAAAGAAGTTTGAAACTCTCACTCAAAATCAAACACAAGTGTTTAGCCTACGTGTCTGTGGGAATCATGACCCACAGAGGTTGGGGAGTTAGTCTCAGTGAGTGACGCTTTAATGGAGTGCTCTAGTGTTTGGGGTTATATACCATTAGCTTTCCTTTTTTTAAGTCTTTGTTCAAACAGGGGTTTTATGCATTCCTTCTTAAATGATCTGTATTATTTATACCACTGCACTTTGTAATTCACAACACTCTGGAAGAAGGTGCTGTGCTTTGCTGTTTCTCTGTAACATGACAAGCTGCATAGTTTTTGTCTTATTAAGGAGAGTAAATAGAGCCTGGTGATGAAATGACAGTTTATAGCTGCAATAAAGCAAATGATAAATGGGACTGCTGTTGTAGGACAATAGGTAATGAACTGAATTAAATGTATTGATAAATGTCCTAGAAATGCTCTCTCTGTTTTATTCCTTATTTATTACACCGTTGTTAACATATCTTGTATTTTTTTTAACGGTCCATTTGGCAGTTTTCTTTAGTTTCATGTGTTTGGTGGAACAGTATTGAGTATATTAATAATGTCTGAATCTTGTTTTTGCACCATGCTTATTTACAGCTGTGAAAAATCTCTTTGCAGAGTTGTTTTAGTGATCGCAAGAAAGTCAGCAACCTGGAGGCATATGTGGAGTGGTTCAACAGGCTGAGCTACTTGGTAGCCACTGAGATCTGTATGGTGAGTTCATTGTATCAAGACAGATTCTCTCTATGCCCTTCAATTACCTATGCAAATTAAGCCATTAAGCCTTTCAGACAGGAGATAATTACAAGGTTTAAACGTCAGAGCAGCTATTTAATTTACAGGTGTAATTTTTTTGCCTAACCCCAGGGAAGGGCTGTCCTATGTTGGGGTGTTTTGTTATTAGAAAGCAAGACATACTCCTTGTTGTCAGTAGACAGTAATTTGTCCTTGCATTTACAACTTGCATGATAAACATTGCTTTTCTTTTCTTTTTTTCACCATACAGCCTGTGAAGAAAAAGCACAGAGCTCGTGTCATCGAGTTCTTCATCGATGTGGCACGGGAATGCTTTAATATTGGCAACTTCAACTCTCTCATGGCCATCATTTGTGAGTGCTTTAATTTGCGTTTTTTTTAGTTATCATAGAAAACCTTGTGTTGCCTACGGATCTTGTTAAGTGTTTGTTTAGCTGGATCTTTCACATTCTAATCAGTTGTACCACCTATGATTATAATACAAGAATGATTTTGAATAAGTGCATGAACTTTAATGCCTTTTTTACATCATGAAATATTTTAAGAAAAATCACATTAGTGAGTCAACATAAAGAACCCTTTTTTGATGCTCTGTGGTAGCAGTGATGGCTAGTGGTAGCACACTAGCTAGATCTGTAGTACATTAGTGTAATGTTACTACAGTTTGTAGGGGTGAAAACACAGCTGCTGGGTTGGAGCCAGGGATCTGCACGCAGATGGTCAGCACTGATCATCTCCATAGATGAGAGAGGGAAAGATGGGAGGGGGTGAAACCAGCTGTCCTTTTCTAGGACTTTCCCTAGAGGCAAACCAACAGGCCAATACTCTTACACAAGTGTTTTTCCCTGGAGAGCGAGTAAGCACATGTTAGACTCAACAAAATAGTCATGTGAAAGGTTTACTGTGTGAAGCTACACCATTGTGTTGGGTGAATGGACCATGAGCATGCGTCCTGGCATGAGGTCAAACATTATTCTTACTAATTTCAAAGACATTAGACAGTGTAGGGAGATGGAAGAGATCTGTACCTAACACCTGCCAGCAGTATAAATGGGGTTCTTTTGTAATTTTGTCTGTAGATAGTATCAGCTTTCAGGCAACTTTTAGGCAAAAGCCCCAATGTCCCTGCTTTTAAACAATTGCACTGAGAAGAAGAAAGTTTTTTAAATGAAAAAAGAATGTGGTACAGACAATGAATAGTAATTCTTTTATTCTCATGACTGCCAATCCCCCATAACTAAATCATAAGATCATCTGCCTCCATAGTGACCCAGCCATCAGATAAAAACTACTGAATGACTCTTGCTTTGGTCATCACTAGACAGATCAGTGTAGAACAGATTGATCAGATAGTGTCACTAGTGCGGGGACCTCATTGCTCTGACCTGTTACAATTCCTTTCAAATACTAAACAGACTTTTAGGGGGAAGTGATGCAGCCCTAAAGCTATTGTTCCTGAGGATTAGAAGCTGCAAAATCGCAGCTGTGGCAGGAAATGGGACTTGGGTGTTGCCCTGTGCTGACTTGATGTGTGTATGTGTCTCCTACAGCTGGCATGAATATGAGTCCAGTATCTCGACTAAAGAAGACCTGGGCCAAAGTCAAAACGGCCAAGTTTGATATTCTGGAGGTTAGTATTTATTTTTTTAAATTATTTTTTCTCATATAAAGAAGTGCGGCTCCTCTCGATGCATTATATGTGTGAGATATGAATGTTTAAGAGTATGCTTGCGAATATCAAGAGAAGCGAAACAATGTCGAATTACTACATATGTTCTAAATCAGCACACCAAACACTTTACTAACGCTGTCCAAGTGTCTCAGGCATGTACGGTGCTTATCCCATGACAATATGCTGACCCGTTCATTCCAGTTAAATATAATGTGTTTAAGTGTAAGTTTATAAAACAATGGAACAAATTGATTCTTCCTCCATGCTGCTTATTTAACATCTACAAATGATTAGCAGGCTTTGTAAACATAACCCATCCCCTTTTCTCCACCACCATAGGGATCGTCCCAAATCTTTAGGCTATGGAATTTCAAAGTTTAACTATATATTGGGAATGGAGTCTTTTGTTGTCTACCTACACTTAGTGTTCCATCACACTGATGTTTTTCCCTCCAGCAGACAGAAGCTTGTATAGCGATGTTCTCTTTTTCCTTACACACTGAGATCTGAGGGTTTAAAGATAAAAGGGTTTAGTTGGCTCTTTGTCTTCCCTGTCAAAACCTAGATTGTTAAAGCTGCAGGCAGGATCCTTAAGTGGACGTTCGAAGAAATCCTGCGGTTTTGGACTAGCGTTATTTTATTTCACATTCAGGTCATGTCTAAACCACTTAGACATCTTGGGGAAATTTTTACTTTGTATATGATAGCACTCATTACCATGCTCCCATGCAAGAACATTCCTTTATTTCAGCGGTAATAGCTGCAAAAATCACAGTGAAAGAAAACGTCCTGCAGGTTGCTGTTGTACAAACCTAATGTACAACTCTCCACTATTTTTCTTTAGCACCAGATGGACCCGTCCAGCAACTTCTACAACTACAGAACAGCATTACGTGGAGCCACACAAAGATCTATAACTGCACATACCAGCAGAGAAAAGGTAAAGCTGCTGTCAGTCAACACCATACTCACTGCACAAGTTTTTCTTGTTTTTAAGTCTCTCATTTTGCTTTTGTTTCACTGGGCCTTATCACTCAAATAGTTGCACATACGTAGTTATTCTGTATATATTTTTTTAACCTCATTTTCTTAAAAATGCTCTTGACATATCTGACATATATCAAAGACTTGCAAGCAATAAACAGGCCCATGTTTGTAGTAATGAGAGGTCATTTCACTGTTTATAATGACAGAGAGAAAGATTGTATCTCAAGATTGTAGCTGACTGGTTCAGCCAGCTGTAAAACGAGGACCATATCAGGAATACTGTGAACTGAGATCATCTGTAACACTGCCCTCCATGGGCTTTATTACCGCTATCAAGCACTCCCAGTATTCTCACCAAACTGTGTCTAGCACAGCTATGGCCAAAACAATGTTATGTAATGAAGCTTCCTCTTAGGGCAAAGGCTGGTCGTACTGAGCCATAAATGGGACATAATTGTCTGTGCAAGACGTCATAAGGCACATGCTGCTTTTTCCTTAAAATGTTCTGTTCTTTGGAACAACATGGCAACTGGCCAGTTCCATGAACGATGTAGACATTGGTCGACCTGCTTCAGATTGCCCTCAGTCATTCAACGTTTTGCAGACATATGCCGCATTCCATCATTTAGACACAAATGCGGACACTGTTTTCGCATTTTTTGCCTCATTCTCTGAGCTAATGATGACCTTTTGTGAAAATGGTGTGGGAAGGAGCTGTATTTTCTGTGGTCATAAGACAGAATGTTCCCAAGAAAGTCTGGAATGTTCAACTCTCCTACCCTGTTCATTTGGGTGTGGGTGTTTGTTGACAGAGTATTCTGCTCAGAGTATTGGTGACACTGCAACTTTGTTTTGCCCAAATCAGACCTGCTTTGGATTTAGTTGTCACGCTGGGGACACACCGGAAACAAAGCAAATCATGTTGTGTCTCCTACAAAAAGGCTGCAGACTATAAACAACTTAACTAATCACTGCAGAAGTCTTAGGTCTGCATAACGTCTCTGAATTTACATTTTCAATACATTGACTTCCCCTACTCAGAATTTTTAATGTAGTTCATTTACATCCTTTTAATTAGAAGAGACAGTTAGCCAATATCAGCTTTATGTGTAGTGTTCATATTTTTTCCTGGCTTCAGCTTATCCTAAGTTTGGCTCATGTACTCACAGTAGTTCCTCAGCAACAAAACAAACTGTGTGTTACAGTTTTGGTGAACTGAAAGTACACAGATACAGTATAGTAAGGGTATTTAAATTGTAACCTTAATTTTGGTAGGTTTTTTATTTGATCTTTGCTGTTGATGATAACAGTGATGTAAATGTTTACATAAAACCCTGAATAACTATTGAAATATTGTGTCCTAATGACAGATTAATAAAATCTTATTTGGTTTAGGCATCAAGGTATACCGAGCTGTCGATATCTAATTTAAATCCAACATATATTTTTGTGCGTTCGGTGGCCGTTCTTGTTGTTTTCTTCATGTATGGGCTCAAGCACAACTTCATCATGCATTTTGCTTCGAGGGTTTTCAGCTTAGGTGTTGCGTGACAGCTGAGCTCTTGTTTCATTTACACGGTGTCTGCATTCTTTCATGAGTCACTGTAATTGCACGCTAGAGTGGTAGAAACAGGTGTACTTTTTGACATGCTACTTTAGATGTTAACTAACCCATCTTGTAGTTATCACCTGCATCTCATCTTCTAAGACCAAACATGACCTAATCTGTTCACAGGGCTGAACTTTGTTGATTTTTCGGACATGTGCACATGCTGCTGAATTGTTTGGGCTCATGCATAGTAACTAAAATAACATCCTTCAAAACAATTTTTGTAACATTACTGTACTTTTTTTTCCAACTTTCAGATTGTTATTCCATTCTTCAGCCTCTTCATCAAGGACATTGTCTTCCTCAATGAAGGATGTGCTAACCGGCTCCCTAATGGACAGATCAATTATGGGGTATTTTTTCCTTTTAACAGTTCCTTTTTATTAAAGAAGTGGAAAAAAAAAACTATTGTCCATTAGTTGTATAACTGTTAAGGAAACTTTTAGCTTTGCATAGCAATGGCCACATGCAGTTACAGGACAATGATGCATGCACACACTCTGTATGCAAGCTGTGAAAAATGAGGAAGTCTGCAGTGTAAAGCTTACTGGCTTTTGTGCTGTGGATATTTGCTGAATGCTGAGAATTGAGGATGGCGGTTAACATTTGATGTCCTGCTTTGTTTGGCAGAAATTCTGGGAGCTGGCCAAGCAGGTGAACGAGTTTATGACCTGGAAGAAAGTGGAATGTCCTTTTGAGAAGGACCGCAAGATTCTGCAGTACCTCCTCACCGCTCCCATCTTTAGCGAGGATGGTAAGCATTTTCAATCATACTGGAAGCACATAGACCGCTAGACCATGATGATTCCCCTCTCATTTATTCCTCATTTCTTTCACCTCCCAATTCCATCACATACGCTAGTCCTCCTCTGTTATACAGCAGCTAAATAGTGGGGAGGGTTAAGGTTAACACATGCTGTCTTACTCGGCATCTTAACACACATTGAAGAAAGTGTTATCTGCCCGCTTGCGCATAAACGATCTTGCCAGACGTCCATGATTGGCTAGTGTCGCTGTGACTGACAGGGGAGAGAGAGTAATAACATCCCTACCACCCATAGTGCACAACCAAGCTGCTGACCAAACACATGTTGCTATTTATTTAGTGACTACACATCATTTATACAGAACCTGCTACTGCTGTCTCATTCCTTTCCTCATGTATAATCTGATAGGTGTTGAGTAAAGACAGAGAGTGTGCCTTACACACATCACATACTCTGATTAACTCAAGTGTGAAGTATTTCCTCCTGTGAGAATGCACATGAGATAGAAATGAGTCAAAAACAAGGCCTTTGATGAAGTGACACATTGTACTCTCTCTTGTCTGTTGACAGCTTTGTATCAGGCGTCCTACGAGAGCGAGGGACCGGAGAACAACATGGAGAAAGACAGATGGAAATCTCTTAGGTGTGTGAGTGTGAGCATTTAATCATCACGGCTGAACAATGGTTTATGATACCTTTTGGGCCTTTGTGGGCAAAAAGGTATCATATTCCAGACTTGTTGATACAGTATGTACATCATGCATTAGTTACTCAGCTGTTATGACACATTTTACATTATAGATGTACAATTAAGTAAGGAATAAACATTTGGTAGCAAGCTGTTATAGGAAAATAGTGTGATAGATTAGTGCATTAGAATTAAGAAAATGTTTCCTAAAAATACCTTTACATTATAAATAAAACTTTCATGAAACAGTAAGATGAGCAGTAAGAATATGATTATGCTGATTTGTGGAAAAACATTGGTCCAGCACCGTATTGAAAGGCACAGCATGGAACACTGGTAATGGTAGCAAAAGATGACTAAACTCAACCCCTCCCCGAGTCCACTTGGCTGTGTATGCAGTCACGTTTCCTTACAGCCATCCAAAACATAGAGGGAGGGGCGACAGAGAGCGGGTGATGGATAGAGAGAGGCGTTTTCCCCACTGCGACAGGATCTGTCACAAGATTCTGTGTGGATCAGCAGAACGTGCTTAGGCCCGGGCAAGAGCGCAACTGTCAGTGCTTTAGTGGGAGGAAATTAACTCTGTAGTGGACAGAGAAGAAGAGATAAGAGGCAGGAAATGGGACATATCAGCTGGTGTCAGGTAGACAAACGGCTTTGCTTTAGTTGAGTCCAATTATATAAAAGGACATCGCGGAAGGAAGAAGTCTGGTAGCACTCCTTGAGTTCTTAACGTTTAGGGTTGAAAATTCATTTATTTAGCCACATTGTCCTGATTCATCTCTGTGTTCTTATTGCAGGTCCTCTCTGCTGAACAGGATGTAGTTCTACTGAAGAACCAAAGTCTTATCAGCGATGTTAAGCTTCTTATAGCCAGCTGCATCCCCATTTTGTCACCTCAAAAAGTGAGACGTATCCCTGATTTTTAAAGGAAACGACAATCACTACTTTGAAAGTGTTTTGTGTGTATGATGGATACTTGATATCACTTTGTAAAGATTATCACTTATTGTACCTTCAAAAAGACTAATGTTTTTCTGGAGAAAAAAAAACATGCTGAGTTCTCGATGTCACATGGCTGCAACTCATGACGAATTTTCCACTGTCTCATGAGGTGTTTTGAAGCTTTTGATGCACATAGTCTTCTGAGTTTGCTGCTGGATGGCCAACTCTGTGAACAGAATATTTAAAAACAAACAAAAAAACAAAAGAAGACTAATATTAAAACCAGCATTGTGTGTACTTTGTAACAGTATCTTATATTCATAGTATACAATATTTAAGTATAGATTTACTTTCTCTTTATTTTTTGTTGTATTTGATATGTTATTTTATACCTGAGGTATTTGTAATGTGTTTTTCTCACACGTGTGAGTGAATGCCAAGTGTGGACGAGAGCGGCTCGTCAAGGTCTGCTGAATGCACTGGGTGTCCTTTTCGGTTCTTGTAACCTGTTGTTGTTGTTTTTTTAAGTTTCAGTAGCATTCTTATTACCTTTTATGTGGGCTTTGCCCTGTTCATATGTATCAATGAAGGAGACACGAACACTTACATTCTGTTAGCAGTGTTACTATAGGAACACAATTTTTCACTCATTCCACTGAAACACATTGTTCATCTACCTCCTGTTTACGCCAGCTAGTTTTGCTATGATGCTATTATGTGGCCCCCTGCTGGTCATGCTTTATTTAACACAAGCTACAGTATACTACACACCCGTTACTGTAGGACTAGTTCAGCAGCATGTTATTTTACACAAATGTTTTCCTGATCTGTTGATGAAATTCTTATTATTATTTTAAGGATTAGATTGTTCCTGTTCTCTGACTATACTGTGTTGTAATTTTCCCTTTTAAGTGATTTATACAAAATTTGTTACCTTTTGTTCTGTGTCCATTTGTACATAAACATTTTGTAGCTACAAGATATTGTGCTAATATTTTATATTTATCAACTTTGTATGAGGCAGCCTCATGTTCAGGGCACTAACATACAACATGAAGTTAAAGAGGTTAATATTACCTGATGTTTAGTTTACCATGTGGATTTTTTTCTGCTTATAAGAAAATTTTCCAAAGCTTTACACAAATAAAGTGTTTTTCTCTCCCGTGCACATGCATTTTCTGGATAAGAGAACAAATGAGATAGATATATCTGTATAGCTGTATAGACAAAAAAAAAAAAAAAGGATTTCAATAAAATAATCCTTATGTAAACATGCATTCTTATTGTAATCCATGGACGATCCTTAAGAAACACACTTTAATATATATTTTTTATATTGTTGTAACCACTAATAAATCACCAGTTGGTCACGTATGTCAACATATATGTTACGTAAACTACCTGTGCCCTTATACACTTATACACCTGATTTGAGTGGAGAAGAAGGTTAGGGTAACTAAAATATCCTCTCTTTACAACTGCATTCTGTTTTAATGTGCCAAATATTTAAAACAGTGGCCTATCAATTGTAATTCCTATGGAAATGTTGGCCTAAACTGGCTATCTGTACCTGAAACATTATTTTGTATATATAAAATAAATAAAACCTAAAGGAAACTTTTGGCAAACTTTGAAACACTTCACATAACAGAATGCTATGGGTTTTGACAAACCTCCTGTTATAAAAATGTAAAAGAAATTACTTACCTTTTGTACTTTAAAAGCAGAATTTGTCAAAACATTCCATATCAGCGGTCTTCTAACTATAATGTTATAACATAGTATATAGTATATAACACTGTGACCAGAACCTTTAGGGTAAAATGCTGACAACTAAAGGTGCTAAATGATGCTATTACACAAAATAAAATGCTGCCAGAATGTTATGAAATGATTCTTAAAAAATAAGAAAAATTGAGTTTACTGGATAATTTGTTCCAGCAACTGGAAAGCCAATTAATATGTAATGATCAATGTCTTTTAGTTTAAAGAATAGTATGTGTGTCAACGGTGACAGCTGAACATTGAGCCAACTCGCAAATACAAGCCCAGAAACCACTTCTCAACCTCTGAGCTGAGTTTGTGTCAATGGAAAGATGAATTCACAAAGAATAAAATTATTGAAATACTGAAACATTTGTAAAGAAATAAAAAAAATATAGAAAGAGCAAAAGTGTCCAAACTATCAGGTACGGTATAATTTATATTGTCTAACTTGTTTAGAGCAACACTGTCATCTTGCAGAAGATATCATGATGTCAGTTTAGTAAATAATTTTGGTAAATAATAACTATTCAACCACTTTTATACATTAATTTTATAGAATTAAGATTTTACATTTCTATATGAATATCAGTTTTTATAATGATAATTAGTTACAAATCCAATTAAATGTTACAAATATAAAGTTACATATGTCCAATGTTTCAATCTTATAAAAGGTGATTAGTTTTGGAGCTGTTTTTCTTAATGTTCCTTTGTTCTAACCATATCCAACAAAAACAACACTTATTTCACACTTTTTCTTTTTGCTGATATTTAGAGACGGTCCCTAAACTTTTAAGCGACACAATAAGAGACTCTGTATTGAGAAAAAAAATGTTTGTAGTTTGTAGTCATTTTAAAAACTCTTTTTAACATGTAGTCGTAAAATAGTAAATAATAATAATAATAATAATAATAATAATAATAATAATAATAATAATAATAATGTGAAACTAAATTAAAATAGGTTTGTCACCATCAAATTTATCACAACAAAAAACCCACAAAAATAAAATACATCTTAGGACTTTACCTTAAAAAACTAATCAAACTATTCCAACATGTAGTAACAATTACTTAAAATAATAACCATACCTGCTCTAGCTCTTAGCCTGCCCATTGTCAAAATCTAAACCAATAAACAAAAGCCAAATATGATTGACGTACCGTTAAACCAATCAAAACACCTATTAAGCTTCTTTGAGCCAACAGTAACATTTTAAAAAGATCCCTAACACTGGACAGTTATTAACCAACCAACCAACCAACAAACAAACAAACATAAAAAAATAAATAAATAAATAAATAAATAAATAAATAAATAAATAAATAAATAACAATATTAATAACCAAATAAATACATAAACGAACCAAATAAATAAATAAATAAATAAATAAATAAATATGGTTGTGTTAGTGACTCTTTAAACAGCAGCACTAGACTACCAAATGAATTCATAATCAAATTATAAATAATAAAACATAGTATTTGTTTTTCCACTAGGTGGCAAAATATACCAATATTATCAGGTCAATAAATTACTGAAACTGTGTCTTTTTTTCCAAAAGAGCTCAGTTAAAGCTTTCACAACATCGAATACTTATTCTAGGTTTTTTAACATTTTTATTGGCTAAATCATTTCAAAAACATATCTGACAACCATATTTTAAAGGCTTTTAATTGGCTTTTTTTTTAGTCGGCGGTGGATATTTCACTTTTCTCTTGATTTTCTTAATCTAAATTTGGTATTAAAAGTGACTCGAGGAAATGGAGAGCCCTAGAGAAAGGATTTGTCTCCATCTATTGGAACTTTTAAACAGTCACTTGAGCTTATTTTTATTTAATTTAATTTAATTTAATTTAATTTAATTTAATTTTATTCTTTTTTATTTTTTTTTTAAATAAAATTTGATATTTGGCAATTTTAAGCAGTCACTTGAGATTATTATTATTATTATTATTATTATTATTATTATTATTATTATTATTATTATTATTATTAGAATATAATATGATATTTGGGATTTGTAGAGTTGATATGAGGCAGATGAAACATGTAACATGTACACAATGTAATCAGAATAAGAAGAGTTCTGTCTAACTACACAGAATAAAATGAGCAGAAATAAAAATGGACGTACATAGAGCTCATTATATTTAAAAAAAATTATATTATTATATTTATATATTTATATTTGCTAAAATCAAAGCTGCATAGAATTTGGGGTCATGCGTTTTTTCCTGTAACATTTGCGTACTGAATTATTGATTATTTCTACAGACAGACGCTGTAGCTGCACTAATGTAACACTCTGGCTGTGATCCAGTTAAATGCACACAGATCAATCCAAATAGCTTCAATGATGATACAATACTGAGGATGACTTGCAGAAGGGAAGAGTTTACTGCAACATTCGTTTCAAAGCAAAAATATCAGCTGAACAATAACTCAGTGAATGTAAATGAACCCTGAACGCATCAGTTAGACACTTTACATAATGGAATAAGTGACGCACTGTCTGCTGTCTATATATTGAACAGGTGATTATGTAAGTTTGTCAGGGGGTCAGAGGGGATTTTGGAAACTCGAGGATGATTTCTTGCTCACAGCATGAAATATTTAATTTTAAATAGTTCAGTGTGTATTAATCACAGAATTGAACACACTGACCTCTGATGTACATGTGCATGTTAAAGTGTCCTTGGTCCAGCTTCATCTAATAAGATGTAAATAGTTAAAAAAGAAGAAAAAAAAGTCAATATCATCATCATCATCATCATCATCATCATCATCATCATCAACAACAACAACAACATCATCATTTTAATACTGTTGGAATATTATTCATCCATCAGGATTTGTTAGACCCTCCGGGTTAAACAGTGAAGCGTGAAGCGCGCACACACACGCAGACAGACACGCACGCACGCACACACACACACACACACACACACACACACACACACACACACACACACACACACACACACACACACACACACACACACACTTGGAGCTGATGTGCACACAGCACTGAATCGGACGCAGAGGATCATCACTCGGATTGTCTCCAGATTTTTCCCATCACTTTCAGGTTCCGAATGAGACTTGGGTGAGGCTCTTAAACACACACAGGTGAGCTGATAAATGTGCTGAGTTACAATTGTGACGTGTAAACAGAAGTGTGATAAAAAAAACAAAAAAAAAAAACAAATAAAACAGGTGCATCGTTTAGGGAGGAGTTTTACTGAGTAAAATCGCGAGGAATCGAGAAAATGAATCCGTTTTCTGTTCTAATAATGTTTTCATGACATTTTATCACCCTCGTAAAAATACTTTATAGTGATAATATTAATGTTATACAATAACATTGTAGTTATTATTGTATAGTATTTTCATCTGAACTTTGCTATACCTTATTGTAAACTCATTTCTCATTTCTGTTCGTATAATGCTTGGATTTATTTAACTTAAAAACACTCTATAACAAAAAAGGAGTATTAATTAAAGATAAATAATGAATTCACCACTTTTTAAACAATTCACTATTTAATTCATGTCATTATCATTTAAAAATAATTTGAATCAGTCGTTATTTCAGTGAGTTTCTACTAGCTGTGTCCTGTTTAGAGAAGTAAACACAGGAAGTGTATGTATTGAATGTGTCAGTTAATGTCTAACTGCTTAACACTTATATTTTGTTCACTATAAAAAAGGACAATTCATATAGCTCTACTTTTAGTACATGTGTGAAATGTACCTACTGATGCATGTTGTAGTCATGTACACTGGATGGAAAGGACAAACATGTATATGATCTTTACAGAGGAATTCCATAGGAATTCTGTGATGGTCTTATAGTAGGAATGTTATCTTAGTAGAGTCCTTTGAGTGGGACTAAATTGTACATTTGCATGCCATAATAGTGTGTTGGCGGTTCTATGAGTCACATGTCTGTTATTGTAAACACTGTAGGCTCAATTATACTGAGAGTTTTGGGCTGAGAGTAGGAGTATGAACTGAATAATGTCCAGCATTGTTGTATAAATGTTTTGTGTAAATTTTGCCCATTCAACCAATGAATGTCACACAAAAAATAAAGAATAGAGTCATCATGACCACCACCACCAACACTGTAAACACATGGTGTGTGAGGGAGCTATTGAATAGCATCATAGCTTCTGAATAATTGATGAGCAGGATGAATCATGGGGTCCTGAATCACATTTAAATTTCTCTCTCTCTCTCTCTCTCTCTCTCTCTCTCTCTCTCTCTCTCTCTCTCTCTCTCTCTCTCTCTCTCTCTGTCTCTCTCTCTCTCTCTCACACACACACACACACACACACACACGTGCACACACGAGCACGCACACACACACACACACACACACGTGCACACACACACACGTGCGCACACACACACACACACACACACACACACACACACACACACACACACACACACACACACACACACACACACACACACACACAAACACTCTCTCTCTCTCTCTCTCTTGCTCAGTACCACTTCACATTTGGGAGATCATTCATTAATAGATAAATAAATGTCTCTATAACCTTTACCATCAAACAGAGCTGTGATGTGTAGTATGCAAATGCAACCACCAAATCATAAATTCAACAAAATAACACACCCATGGATTACCATACAAATTATAACCCCAAATGTCAGTGCCTGTACTGTAATACTCTGTACAGATAGTTAATGTTAACAGAAAGTTATTTTTAAAAGTTCTGTTTAATTTTGCCAATTAGGTCTGTTTGAATTAAATATGCATAAATTTACATGCTTAATATATTTTTTTTGACTTTTGTTGTTTTTTATAATCAAAAACTTTATTTCACCATGAAAAACCAAACAACCCAAAGGGATGTGTAAACAAACTGTACAGAAATGCAAATGATATACTATAGAAACAATTAATATCTGAATATAGGAAAAAATAATGTTTTAAAAATACAACTTGGTTTCATGTGTTTACAATTAAGTTAATGTTTTTAACAGAAATGAACATCCCAATGACACATAAACTGATATACATTCTATGGCTAAGGGTTTGTTTAGACCTGTTCCAGCATGACAATATGCCATTAAGGCATGGTTTGCCAAGGTTGGAGTGGAAAATCTTGAGCGTCCTACACAGAGCCTTGATCTCAACCCCACTGAAACACCTTTGTGATGAACTGAAACCCAGCCTGTTTCTCAAGTCTCCTCACCCAACATCAGTATCTGATCTCACTAATGGTCTTGTTCCTGAATTAACACAAATCCCCACAGCCACATTTCAATATCCAGTGAAAATCCTTCCCAGAAGAGTGGAGATTATTATACAAGCAAAGCAGGGACTGACTTCATATGAATACCTTTGACATTGGAAAGGAATTTTTAACAGCACATATTGGTTGAAATGGTCAGGTGCCCATATACCTTTGGCCATGCAGTGTATATAATAATACTGAGTAATATCTCACTAATGCTGTTAATGCACTAATACAGTCATGTTCCAAAGTCTTGTTTAAAGTCTTTCCAGAAGAGTGGAGGTTATTATAACAGCAAACATGAACATGAACATGTGGAATGGGAAGTTCAACATGTGCGGTGATCAGGTGTCCATAAACTTGGTCATACTGTTTATATCAGAAAAAAGGATGTATTATGCAATGCTAAGTTTCAGATAAAGTGGTGGTTATGGAAGGAGGAAAAACTAAATTCAAAACATTTCTCTGTTGATTTCTTTACAATTGTAATTTCTATAATAGAAGAGAAAGCATGATATACAGTAGGAGTAGTATTCTCAAAAATCTTTTTTTATTAACCTTTAGTATTTCTCATTAGTGTTTCTGAAATGCAGTGCATTGTTAACTGTAAGAAATATCCATTGTTTTCTTTAATGCAGTAGCAGAATGGGAAACAGCTCAGCCAAACTGAATCCTTTCATACACGTCAATGGCTCGGCAAAATCTAAGCTCAACACCGAGTCAAGCGGTGGTCCTCAGCGCCTTAAAATAAAGGTGGAAGAGTTGGAGGGTCAGCTGAAGAAGAAGGATGAAGAACTGTGTGCCCAGCAGCTACAGATCAAACAGCTGGAAGAGCAGCTGGTCCAGAATAACCAAGTCATTGCTGACATCTCAGATGCTTTGAGAACAAAGTGTCTCCAGCTCAGCAGTCTACAGGATGCTCTGAAGAAACAGCGAGATTTGGAACTCATGAACTCGCCCAGTGAGGCGAGTCAGAGACTCAGCGGTCTGCTGCGAGAGACACTCAACAAGAGAAAAGGAGCCAAAGCTGGAGTTTCTGCAGAACCATCATCCAGGACATATGACTCTAGTAGCATGCCCAAGTTCTACTTTGAGAGTGCACGAGTGTGGAAAGAGCCAAGGTCAGAAAAAACCTGCAATATAACCTATACAGTCAGGCAGATATTTTAGTTACGTAGTGTTATGAAAAATAATCGTCTCATCTTTTATACATGACTAATTAGGACGTGCCATTCAGATGGTAATCTCCATAGTGACCATGTTGTGATAGCTCTCATTATATTAAATCATACCGTTTGGGGGTTCATTAACTATTCTTCATGCTGGTATTGACAATTGAAGAACTGTTGCATTTGATAAGTGAAAGAAAGGTTCTGAAGTGTTGTCTAATTAGTTTGTCCTGAATAATTAAAAAATAAAGCAAAAACATCTGCCTACTCAGTTCAGTGCCCAGAGAGCACTGATCATCTGGCCTCATTTACCCAGTACATTTAATATGAGGTGCTGAGATGTCAGTATTTATGTAATTCCTATGTTTTTGATCAACACAGATTTAATATCATGTTCAATTTCATGTTAAAGAGAAGTTAAATAAAGCTCATTATCTGATTATTTTCTACTTATGTCAGTGTGAAGAAACTCTTAACAGATGCCTTGAATAAGAACCGATATCTGAAGAGACTGGAAGGACAGCAGCTCAGAGACATGGTGGAATGCATGTATGAGAAAACATACCAACAAGGAGAGTGTGTCATCAAACAGGGTGAGCCGGGGAATCACCTGTTTGTGCTGGCAGGTAAGAATCCATATGGAATATAACCGGGAAACACAGTACACATTTTTTATTTGGTTCAAATTTGCTACACCAAAAACATGTTATGGATGATACTGACAAAAGATTCCAGTTA
Organism: Tachysurus fulvidraco; assembly: GCF_022655615.1. NCBI lineage: Eukaryota > Metazoa > Chordata > Actinopteri > Siluriformes > Bagridae > Tachysurus > Tachysurus fulvidraco. Next base: position 7,286,007 of record NC_062526.1, read on the forward strand.
ACCTTTTACTGTGTAACCGGGCCATGTTTTCATCATCATTATTAACATCATCATCATTACTGTCTTAATATCTGATGTCATAACAGCTTACATCATGTGTGACAAATTACTTCCAGTTATCACTGGAGCCATCGTTACTGATCAGATTCTTTTTAACCTTTATCTTGAAGTTAAGGTGACAAAAAAACACAAATTGTCATTTTGGAGAGAAACCGGAAAATTGTGAATACCTTCCCATTTTGGAAAAACTTTTACCTCTAAAATTTACCTCTGACAAGGTGTTACAAAGTCCTAACACTGGACACTCCTTCCAAAATGTTAAACATCTCACAGAAAACCATATCAGAAATGACAGGTTTCTTTAACCATTTTGTAAAATTACATTTGAGGACAATACAATGTTTTTTACGATGATTTTTTAATAAAAATATTCATAGTTATACATCAAGCATTTTTTTTATTTAAAAAGAGAAAAATCTATACATATAAATAATGTGTGCATTAAAGTTGTGAAAATTAAACATCGTGGTTCTTAATCAGAGCTTTTAATGTCATGTTCTTATTTGTACTTATAGACGGCAACCTGGATGTCTATCAGAACAATAAACTGCTCACGTCGATCACAGTGTGGACAACATTTGGTGAATTAGCCATTTTATATAACTGCACCCGGACTGCATCCGTTAAAGGTGAAGTATTGTTGTAACTGTTTTGAATTTTGGAGTACAATGAAAATATGAAACTAGATTAAACTAATAATTAACCGTTCTCATTTTAGGAGTATAAACACACATGTTATAAATGTAACATGAAAATAGTGGATGATGCAAATAAACACGTGCTGATGTTGGATAATGACAATAATTTGTCCTGGGCTTAGATACGGGAGAATTTAATAAAGTAAAATAGCCTGAATGTTTTCTCTTCTTTAGATTAGCAGTTCATGTGTGTGTTAACTAAACATAGTGACCTCACACTTGGAGGATCTTTAAGGTTTAGACATTGTCAAATTTTTTCTTTGTAGCACAAAGCCTTTGGATATCGAAATTGTAATTTTTTTTGGCTCAAGACACTTTCCCTAATGTTTTGTAAAATGCATCATAAACTTAATCATAAAAAACTCTGACCTCATCTGTCCCTCCTGCGTTCAACCTCAGAAAATAGATGCATTATACCAATATTTGTTAGAAAGCCTTGGCTCAAGCGGATAAGCATAACTTCACATTGGAAATTTTAACCTCCATTTCTAGCTTTTGCTTTGATTTGACAAACTGCAATAAAATGTAAACACTTTGTAAAATGGCTCTGTTTGATGTAGATGTGTTTTGGTGACTGTTTCACCACATATTAATCTGGTCTCCATCATTGAGGTGGAGGCTAAGCCTCGGGACCACGCTGGCAGTTCCCTCACATTACCTGCAGTTTTGTTGTTCTTGCAGCGGCCAGTAATGTCAGAACCTGGGTTCTTGACCGAGAGGTCTTTCACAACATTATGCGAATGACCTCTGAGGCAAGACACGTGCAACATCGCAACTTCCTCAGAAGGTGATATACCAAACATTTCACCCTCAGCTATTTAATGCATTTAAAATATCACAATTTAAATCTGATTGGTCATAAGGTTTTAATTATTTTTCTGTAACAGCACCGTTTATTGCAGTTCTGTATTAAATAAGCTTATTTTATTTAACATTAACATCTTATAGTCAGACTTGTAGGAAGACGCTTCACATACACAAAGAAAACACATATAAAATATAATTGTTGACATGTTGTTTTATGCTTTAAAACTATGGATTATAATAACTATGGAGTATAGTAATTTCTCAGCTGAAAGCTGCGTTTATAAATAAATAATATAATATTTAAATTGTATACAAATAGTATATTTCCTTAGCAAAAGTTAACTTTGCCTGTGCCTTTGAGTCTGGAGATGCTTTGAAACAATCTCTCTTACTCTAAATACACAAATTAAATCGAAAACAAAACTGGAATTTGGATCTAAGACACAAAACTGTACCTTATTATCCTTATTATAACAATTAGCACAGATTTTATTTGCAGTAAAATCTGTATCACCCTTGAAATATGTTTTAGTTTCTTTTCATTCACTTCATTTTCTCTTTTATTCCAGTGTTTCACTTTTAGCCAATCTTCCAGAAGACAAGCTGACTAAGATTGTTGACTGCCTGGAGGTGGTAAGTAAAGATCTTATCTTTATTCTTGGTATTCTCCTGAACACCAAAAATTCCACATCTATCGACCTTTGTGTTGGAGAGTGCAGGCGTTACGTCTGTCATCTCTTGGACCGGTAGATTGTTATCATAATCACTTGACATATTGTTGCCATAATTATTTGACTTGGGAGAAGTAAAGTGTTCCTGATTTGAAAGTTGAGGGTAGAAACATGGCACAGTCTGTGCTTTGTTAAAGATTTGTTGGACAGCTGATTTGGGCTGCTGACTGATTTATTTCAAATCTTTCTGAGGGGGCCAAAGCGAATGTTTCTAAAAGAGTGTGGGCTTTGTCAGATTTGTGTCAAATAACCTACATTCACATTCCCTACCTTCTGCAAATACTTCAAGAACATTCCTCTTGATCATGTGTCCATGGGTTCGAATGGGAGAATTTTGTTATTTAATCATTCTGATGGAGTTGATTAAATTCCCTCCCGGGGGACGGTTAGCAATGTAACTCAAGAGTGGTGCAGATGTTTCATACTGTGAAATGCAGATAATATGGAACTCTAACATTAAACATTGAGGAAAGGAATGTGTTGAGAGAGTCTTAGATTGGACAAATGTTTTGGACTTCCTGGTGTAAAGAGGTCCAGTGCTCTCTTGAAGAACTTCTTGGATGAAATGACCGTAGAGCCGTGCCAGGAGGACACGTGGATGGATCATGAGTAAATTGATAGGAATCACACTCCTGAGAAAAGGACTAGAACTGGAAATTATAACTGGTCTCTAATGTTCACCCAAAATATGCTAGCAATATGAAAAATGATTGGCGTTGACGTAAAACTTGGATGCTGTCCACTTTCACCTCAGAGTGAGACCAACATGTATTAAGTAATGATGATGTCATTTAGTTTGAGTGTGATAGTGTAAACAGACATTTATTGTTCCTGGAATAATTCTCCTTTTTAACAACTCACTGCCAAGGATGTGATAACTTCAAACTCCTCCCAATTCTGTGACCCTCCAGACAGTACTGGGCAGCGTCTGGACGGAAAACCTGTTGTTTAGGGCAGCATTTTATTTTCAAACAATTACACAAAATGGGTTATTTTTTAGAAAGAAGTACTGAAACATTTATGATATTTAAATACAGTTAAACCCAAACATGCATTTTTTGTTGTTTCCTAACACCTAACTAACATTGTATACATATAACTACAATTTAGAACTAACTAACTAACTAACTAACTAACTAACTAACTAACTAACTAACTAACTAACTAACTAACTAACTAACTTTTATATCTATCTTTTATACATAGATATTTTTATTGTGTATTTTTGATTGAAAGATTACAACCTTCTTGTATTCTCAGATAAAAATATCCATACATGAACACAATGGCACTGACTCAATGGGAAATCAATAGCTAAATAAGATCTTCTTTGTATTTCCTCATTAGGAGTATTATGACAAAGGCGACTATGTCATCCGGGAGGGAGAGGAAGGAAACACTTTCTACATCATTGCCAACGGAAAGGTAAAAGTATCACTGCACACATATTGGATTTATAATTATCCAGATTTTAGATTATCAGATGTTAGCAGTTTGTACATAATCTCGACCTGGCTAGAACTAGTTTTAACTTGTATTTTGGGAAAACTCTGTAACTAATCCTGATATTTCAAACCTCCTTTTTAATATTAAACTCTATAACTAAAATCTAGCTTCTTCACCCAAAAACACGACCCCTAAAGTGGCTTCTTCTGTGGTCACATTCCCTCAATACCGGTATGTTGGGGATCTAGAGGAAATGCATTTCCATTTCTGTGGGAGGTAGAGCATGTAGAGATAAATCAGTAACCTGACACTGCAGGGTTAAGAGACAGAGGTCTCCTCTGGGAAGTAACAGGAACTGTTTATCATGAGCTACCCGGTCATGGATCCCCCAATGGGCCCCCACCATAGCTGCAACTCTGACTGCAATGGGGAAGACAGATGTTTTTTTTCTGAGAGCGATTTAAGTGCCGGAAATGATGCTTCTCGTCAGCCTGTCGCCACGCTGTCCAAGACACCGTGTTGGGAATAAGCCCATTAGTGTTAGCCACCAAAAAGCTGCCTATTAGGTCAAGAGGGTCAGCTATGGATCACTTTACAAAGGGAATTGTCTGTCTAATCATGGGCTAAGAGGAGAGAACCGGAAGTTCCGAACAGTGGCTTTGGAATAAATATGATATATAATTACAGAAATGTTGGTTAATGAATAAATGATGCCGGTTTTTGTGTTGCGACAATGTTTAAACATTAGATATAAAATCACACAATATTAGGTTATGATCTACAGCATTCTGGATGGTTCTTTCCTCACATATGGATATGGTCATATAATTGGAGAACAGTGTTCCACTGGGATTCATTAATTAGTATTAATGGATCACGATTCATCACTTATGTCTGGTGAATCACCACAAATGGTGGACTGAGCCATATGTTCTCCAAATGTCATAATGAATGTGATTCTTCTCAGATTAAAGTTACCCAAAGCACTAAGGATCACAAGGAACCCCAGGTCATCAATACTTTACAGAAAGGTGATTACTTTGGAGAAAAGGCCCTCATCAGGTAATATTTTTCTCTTTAAAATCTTAGGACACACATTGCTTGCAGATATTAGCTGCTGATAGCAGTTTGCATTTATGATTAATGATTAATTAAAGCGATTCTTCTTTCTAGTGAAGCCAGAATGACATTTCAAACAGCCCTAGGGTTATGTTAGATTTACAGGCATAATGTAATTTTCTCCTTTTTCCAGCGATGACGTCCGATCGGCTAATATCATAGCGGATGAGGATGGTGTTGAATGCCTCGTCATTGACAGGGAGTAAGAACCGTTTTTCCCTTTGTCTGTGGCTTTGTTCTGGTTCACTTTGTTCTTTAATAACTCTTATCATTCTCTTCCCAGAACATTCACACAAACTGTTGGCACCTTTGATGAACTTAAGAAATATCTTCAAGGCTATGTTGAGACTTTAGCCCGTGATGACAAGAAGAGAAATGCAAAGTGAGTGTGTCAAATTATGCAAGTATAAACATATGTTTTCAAATACACAGCTGTAACAAGATGTAAGAACAAACATACAACAGAGTGTAGAGTGTCCCAGCTTGGGAACGCACATACAGTATGCATAAAATAATGATGTATGTATAAGGAAGTATTTATTTGTAGGTATAATTAGATACATACAACTAGTTTTAATTGCTATATGTACATGTATATGCTGTATAATTCACTCAGGGACTGAGTATTAATATTTAAAGGTGATAAATGTATGGCGGTCTGGAAAATCCTGTCAGATATCTCTGTGACTGGATTCTTAAAACAGTCCAAAATACAGTTTATAATCTACCTATAAAATAATAGACCAACTTAACCTTAAACATATCTCACCAAAACAAGGAGGAGGAATTTTGATGGGTTAATGAGCCAATTTAATCAACACATCGGTTCAAACAGTCAGTTTGATTAGAGATTTCTAAAACCTTGCTACCAAAGTGTGATTTCTTCTAAGTGAATTCTAAAAATGTTTTAACACCCATAATATTCTCACTAACTTAGTCTCAGCTAATTGCCATCCACCAGTTAGATCTTTCCTATTAAAGACAGTATCCTTCCACATATATTCCATCTTACAGACATCCATCAGTGCCTAGCATCTCTGTGACTGGTAGGGGAGAGAAAACGTGTCATCCCTCCCACCAACTGAGAAAGGCCAGATTTGCTCTGCTGGACCCCTGACCAAGGATGACTGTGTCATCATCAGCATTTGAAATTTTATCAAATCTTGACGTGATGATAACTTGAATATTTTTCTGTTGGGAGGAAATATAGAATTACTTTATACAACATAATATATAGACATAACATCCGGTATAGCATCCATTTATATTTGATCTCAGATAAATATTACTCAGGTTTTTGTGTTGTTTCTTTTATGCAGGAGGTCAGGAAGCAGTACTCCCAGCTCTCCCTTGTCCATTGATCAGATGCAGCTCAAAGAGAAGGACCCTACTTCATCTCTTTCCTTCAGGAACCTAGAGATCATCGCTACTCTAGGAGTAGGGGGCTTTGGAAGGGTTGAACTGGTGAGCATATTGGTGTTTTATATCCATACAGACTGTTTATCACAATTTCAGTGGATACTGCTTTATGTTTAGTGTTCCTGTATCTATATTTATCCTTTTGGTTCAGGTTTATTTGAACATTTGCGTATGCCTTCTACCAGGTGAAAGTGAAAAATGAGAATGTGACCTTTGCACTGAAGTGTATTAAGAAGCGTCACATAGTGGACAACAGACAGGAAGAACACGTTCATTCAGAGAGAAGAATACTGAGTGAGACCAGCTCCCCATTTATTGTCAAGTATGTTTATTGTCTGAAAATTATTTAGATAAAAAAAAAAAAAAAACCTAAATTTGTACATATTTAGGAATATTATAGGAATAATATTGACAAATGATCTTGTACACTTTTTCACAATGACATTAAATGATTTTTTATGATTCCTCTCTCTAGAATGTACCGTACATTTAGGGACAGCAAGTTTGTGTACATGTTGCTGGAGGCGTGTCTGGGTGGAGAGGTTTGGAGTCTGCTGAGAGACAGGTTAGCTTCAATATAACTAATGTAAAGATCTTTCAATCTTTCACTCTCACTGACTTCTTGTATCACTGATATTTTTTTAGAGGAAGCTTTGACGAGAACACTGCCAAGTTCTGTGTGGGTTGTGTGACCGAAGCGTTTGAGTATCTTCACAAAAAAGGAATCATTTACAGAGACCTGAAGCCTGAGAACCTTATGTTAGACTCAGATGGATATGTAAAACTGGTAAACAAAGTGGGCTGCTGATATTTTTTGCTGATTAACATTAGGAACACTGAATGGTTCACTATTGTCAATTTTTCTCTGTTAGGTTGACTTTGGTTTTGCAAAGAAGATCAAATGTGGCCAGAAGACATGGACGTTCTGTGGGACCCCTGAGTATGTTGCACCTGAGATCATTCTGAATAAAGGCCATGGCCTCAGTGTCGACTTTTGGTCTCTAGGAATCCTAATCTTTGAACTTCTGACTGGAAGGTTTGTACCAACAAAATATCCCACTGGCTCCTTTATTCATGACTGAAAATGAGATAGTCTGCACTGAAGAGCTACAAAACTTGTTTAGGTGTTATTAAGTTACCAAGTATCTGAACCAGAAGGGAAAGATTTTCATGTCTAATTCCGAACCAGAAAGGAAAGATTTTCGTGTCTAATAGAGGAAAACAAAATCTTTTGAAAATGGATGTGTCTTTTATGTTTAAGTGACCAAAATAATCACAGATCACAAACAAATAATCCATTAAAAGAACTTCCGTGCATGAAAAGGAGAAGAAATAAACAACAAAATGAACGATTTTCATCTTAAAACAATTAGTTTATTCATTCATTCATTCATTTTCTACCGCTTGTCCAAACAATCTCGGGTCACGGGGAGCCTGTGCCTTGGTCATCGGGCATTGAGGCAGGATACACCCTGGACAGAGTTCCAACCCATTGCAGGGCACACACACACACACACACACACACACACACACACACACACACACACACACACACACACACACACACACACACACACACACACACACACACACACACACACTCGACAATTTTCCAGAGATGCCAATCAACCTACCATGCATGTCTTTGGACCGGGGGAGGAAACCGGAGTACCTGGAGGAAACCCCCGAGGCACGGGGAGAACATGCAAACTCCACACACACAAGGCAGAAATCGAACCCCGACCCTGGAGTCACCGTGCCCCCACCCCTTAGTTTAGCTTAACACAATTTTTCCAAACATACAAACTTATGATGTGCAGTTTTATACACCTGATATAAATAGCACTATTTATATTGCACCATTACTTACATACATTTAATATAATGATCAAAATGCTGTGTAAGTAAAAAACAGGGAAATAATTCTCTACAGTAGGGAGTCAAAAATAGAACAAAAATAAGCAAGCAGTAATAATAACAGTGCAATAATTCGTAACAGTAAAAAAAAAATATAACAATAATAAATATAAAATTATATAACAAGGGTGTCCAGTGTCATAAAAGAACAATAAAACCCAGTTAAATGCTAAAAAGAATACATGTATTTTTAGCTGCTTTTGTGGTAAAAGGAGTCTTTTGAATGAATGAATGTTTATTGGCAACGTTTACTGGAGAGCACAAACACACTACTAAAGCGCTCCTCATTTGGTGCAGCATCCATTTCTGAGCTAATTAAAGGATTTTAATGATTGATGATTGTAAAGGAGACTGTACTCAAACCTGTGTAGTTTTGCTCAACTCTCTTCCTCTCACAGCCCTCCCTTCACTGGCTCAGACCAGATGATGACATACACTTTCATTCTGAAAGGCATGGAGAAGATGGACTTTCCAAAGAGGATCACAAAAAGGCCTGGGGATCTCATTCGAAAGCTCTGCAAGTAAGATCTGAAAGTCCCACTATGACATTTCATACTGTCTTATCTACATACCTGTCTGAAAACAAAAACGTGTATTTAAGCAAATCTGGAGTTCGAATCAAATGATGTCGCAATTATCAAATAGAGCGAAACATGCCATGCTGTCTGAGAGGGAGGGATGGCATACTCTCTCCCCTGTCAAACAGAGAGACACTGCTCATTAAAAAGCATGTGTGAGCTGATGTATGAGGAAGAGGGCTGGTTGCACTTAACCCTAAACCTAACACCTACTGTATGGGTTACACTAAGCTAGCTAGATTATAAGAATTGGCAAACTGGGAGAAAAACAGGGCTAAAAAATAACTTTCACTGTTATTACTGAATTACAAGTTTTTAGAGGGTACAATTTTTTTTTTAAATCCATCATTACTATAAAAAAATAAAATAAACAAGACTATTCAACATTTTGTTTTTCCCTTTAGGCAAAATCCTTCAGAGCGTCTAGGGAATATGAAAAATGGAATAACAGATATCAAGAAGCACAGGTGAAGGAAACACACACAAACAGACCCATGTACAGGTGGAGGTTGAACAGTGTGTTATTGTGGAGTTTTGGAAGACTGTGCTTTTCATCCTGACCTCTCCAGCCAGACTTGATTTAGACTGTAATTAAAGAGTCTGGACTCACAGGGAAAGCTGGGATCTGCTGCTCATTTGCAGTTCCTCTAGCTTTTTTTTATTTTTATTTTTTAATCTTAATCAAATTCTATTTGCATTGTATCTTGTTCTGTAGTTCACTATAAAGGGGAGGTCACAAATGCTAACATAATGAACAATGAGCTAATTTTGACCTGCCAATGCTGTCAATACAAAACAAACTTTTGAATTCTACATAGTTGTCTATTTTTGTGTTTTTCTGTAACACAGATAAATGATAAAAGTTAACATGTGACTTTTTGAATATAAAAAACTTAGATGAGCATCTCCTTAGTCTTGTCATTGTTGTAAACTAAGGTGCTGCACTGAGAATTTCTAATCCAATTGGTCCATAAAGTCAAGCAGATGGATCTTCATCTCTGTTGCAATCTGTGGCTTGATCTGATTTGCCACGCACAGCCCCAGGCGTAGCGGATGGTCCACTAATAGTCAAGAAAAATATCCTCTCTTCCCCTCCCAGTTCAGACAGGATCCTGGACAGACATCCACATATTTCATTATGCATTGTTTGTTATGATAAACACTAACTCTGCATGCAATCAGTGTTGAGTATTTAATATAATTCCGAGGACAGGTCGTGAAATGTAACGTGGTATTAAAATACACTGTGCTTATTAATTATTAGGTGGTTTACTGGCTTCAGCTGGAATGGCCTGAAAGAGAGAACTTTGACATCACCACTGAAAAGAGAGGTAAGAGATGATAAAGCTTGCTGACTAGAACGATATGATGATCGTTAAGCTTATAATCAAAAAAGGTATTAGAGAAAAATGTCTCTAAAAGACTAAATGATGTAAATGATCTCTTCTGATTTAACAGCAAAACAACGAACATATTGAAATTTCCTGCATATCTTAACTCTGTTCACTGTTTTAATCTTTAGCAGTAATTCAGGTAAAGAGAGGCATTTCAAAGAGACATATCTCTTAATCTTGCTCTTTTTCTAGCTAAAAGGACCGACAGACCACAGTTACTTTGACAACTATCCACCTGACGATGAAATTCCCCCTGATGAACTTTCTGGATGGGACATGGACTTTTAACAACCTTTCCTTCCCTTACTTTAAATACCTCAGTGTGAACAAGGTCAAAACTCCTACATCATCCTTTTCCCCCAACCACAAAGCCAGCAGAAACCCAGCGTATGGCACATTCTCTGACAAAGCACAGCCTTGAGCGCAGGCCATATTTGTGCTGGAGTAGGTGGCAATGTGGAGGAGGAAGGACCAGCTGGGAATGTGGCATTTGAAAAGAACTAGACCAGTGTTATTCCGGGGATTATGTTAGTAACCCTGATTAGTGTATTGCGTAATTTCATCCTGTTTATCTGTCCGTTTACGGAGATGGACTGACTATAACTGCTGGGTCAAGTATACCACAGAGTTCTCAGAAGTACTTTGCCCAAGAGGTTTTATTGTGTTTAAATTGCGGACTTTGAACAGCGAAGAAAATGATGTGAAACCAGAAAAAATATTTACCTTTTTTGACCTGGAGAACCAAGAAGGTGAGATGTGGCTGCTTTTGGAAGCAGCGATGAGCCAAGTGCCGAACTCATGAACTCACAAACCGATTGTGGGTGTGAACACCAGTGATGTGGCTTTGGAGTCTGACCACAGAAGATGAGCTCAGCTGCTGATATTTTTTGTCTTTCAAAGGGATTTGTGTGAAATATTTATAACCACTGAGAAACTGTGTGTAGAGATTGGAAGGTGCTATATAAGTTTCACCTTACTCATGCACTTGAGACCAAACCCACATTCTAATAAGATTTGTGCACATCTACAGTATAAATGTTCATTATTACTTAATATTAGGACGCTCTGTTATGGGATTGTCTGGTTTGTATTTCCTCTGGATATGTAGTCCACAGTGTTACTTAAATTACAGATAAAAATTCATAATAAAAGCAGATCAGTGGGACAATAAAACTTTATTTATGGCCTGTTAAAAAAAGCAATTTTACAGGTGGGGTAAATGAACAGAAACAAACTTTCAGTCAGTAACTATAAACGCATTTACATTATTCATGTGAAGGCTCCATCTCACTAAAGGCTTTCTTTGCCCCAAAAGAAAAAAAAAACTGACAGGATATGTAACATACAGAAAATAAATAAATGCATTTAAAGCTCATTTCCATATACAAATATAATTTCTTATGAAGCTTATTATACAAGCACAACCTTACACCTAAATCATTTACACAATAGATTACATAGTATAGTATAGGAAGCCTTTCTGTAAAAAATATATTATACAATTATTGAAGGAGCACTCTGTATTTTTCATTTTTATTTTTTTTGTGTGTTATATATTAAGATAGTTTTACATATATTTTTCTTTAATCTGCATATGTTGCATGTGTATAAAATGTCCAGTCGGAAAATATACATTTATTACCATGCATTTGAATAGAGACTAGCATTATTTTTCTGTGTAAATATAAAAAGTCAAAGAAAGGAACAGAATGAAGGAACAAATATGTTGGTAATTTTATAGATAAATGCCAAATGAACTGATTTTATCATATTTAAGATATCTTTTTGGAAGGCACTTTTAGAAAACCATATCTTATATACAAATACATAGACCTGGATATATTTTCGTATGTGTTATAATTAGTATACTTTATATGTTATTTGTAACTCGGCATATTGAAGTTTATTCCACATTTTAAAGAAAAACATAGTGAACTTTATTACGCGAGGCCCTAAAATATGTGACGTTTACAATAACAGACGAACAGAGGTTTGCTTCTAAGCATTTGTTCTGAAACTTGGGTAAATTGTGTGACACCTTGATAAATCACAAAGTTAATATATTCTGAGCCAAAATAGTGGTTTTGTGGTATTTACAGGAAAAAAAAATGCATGATCACATTAACGTTCATGTAGAATTACACAGTATGAAGTCAACAAGGGCACTTGGTCAGTGAGTTCAGACTGAGATCAGACTGAGATCAGACTGAAAAGAAGCTACATGTGGCCAAGTATTGTGGTCTGTGTACTATATAGTATTTGTACTATAAAAACAAATATTGCTTCATTCATTTTACTTATTTATCATTCTAATTTATGTTCTTAAGGAGCTTATTTGAACAGACTACAGCAAATGGTGCTTGTGAGTATTGTACTAAATCACTCATTACAATGCTACTGATTAAATCGTCGACATACTGAGTTCATAAAAAAACCATTTTGGTGTTGGAATAAAATATATCTCTTTATATAGCAGCAATAGATAAGAATGTTAATATTAAATTGATTATGAGTTCAGTAAATGTAAAGTAATAGTAACAGCTTAAAAGTGAAAGAAAGAGAAAAAACCCTGTACATTTTCATATTATCGTTCATCCCTACATCCTCAACACACAAAAATCTACACATCCAATGAAAAAAGTCTCTTCAAAAGTTCATAACAGCCATGTCACAGAATGACTTGTGTTCAGATGAGTGAGTAATTTTGCAAAATCTGTGGTTTACTTCCAGACAGTTCATTCAGACATGAAGCTTTACAAATTTGCAGTTGTCCTTAGAAATAGAATGGAGAAATCTTCATGTAGCTACAGGGGTGTAGTCTCTCATCCAGTGCAAAATGGGAATGGGATAAACAGGAAGCTCAGATGATCAGGCAGCGTCTGGTGTGTGAACGGATAACACGAGACATTATCGGCAGGCACAGGAGTCCACTGTCATGTTCGGGTAGACCTTCAGGACCACGTTCTTGTCCTCGTCGAAGAAAAGGATGCTGAGTGAGGACATCTTTTCAGGGACGCAACAGGGCTCTGGGATGCCAGGGACAACCCCGACTGCTCGAACGATGCTCTGGATGGTGGCGTGGTTGGAAGGTTTCAGGGACTGCAGAGTAAAGTTTAGAGACATATACAGATTATACAGACATGTTCAGGAACATCCTTGTCTGCATGGCTGTTAGTCACGCATGTGAACAATGTAGAATATTCAGTATGACTTTCAATCAGTATAATGCACTTGAATACACTAAAGTAATAATTTTGCCAAACTCACCTTTAAACACTATCTGACATTAATTTTGTACTAAATGTTGGGAAGTTACATACAATTTAATACAGAATTCCAAAAAGTAAGAAACGTACAAGTAACAGCTGAAAGGTCACATGGCGATTAGATGGATGACACACTAAGATAACTAGAAGCCATTAGTGAGAAGGCATTAAATTGGATTTTAATACCGAACTCCCAGATTTACTGGATCCCAACACATCAGCACTACTGATAAAAGCTTTTAACTTGTTAATGATCCTCCTCGGTCCTTATATTGCATGATATATAATCACATACCAACTGAAGGTTCTTAAACTGGCTTATACAAATGTTTTTTTTTTACTCAAAGTGTATGGTTTACTTTTAAACAGTGCCACAGATACAAATAATAACTGTGTGTATCTGTACAGTGAAATGTTCCTTTACTGATGGTTTTCGACATCCGACCACTGGATGGAGCCGATTATCCATTCGGACATATGTGTGCGGCCCTGCTTTGTGTAAACAAGTTTTATATTTGAGAACCAATTCTTGATGCACTGATGATTATGATCTCATAAGATTTATTTGAAATAGCAAGCGTTAGAATTCAACATTATATCGACTAATGTAAGGAACTTTGTCCTAACATAAAAAAATCAAGTAAAAAAGGTACCTGGAATATAAAAAGAACATCAATTAAGTATGCATAAAATGAGGTGATTAACATGTAAAGAAACAAACCTTTGGCATTGGAAACTGACAGGATCCTGAACAGTAATAAGCATCAAAAGACTTTGGAGAGATAATCCATTCACTCCAGCCAATGTCGGCGAAGTCCACCTTCAGATATCTGCGAGCGCAGTTCTTTGGCTCGTTCCATTGCTTTTTTCTTGCTTTCTTTATGGTCTGCTCGTCAAACTGCAGAAGGGGGTTTTTGTCTCTTGGGTTCTTGCGAGGTTTCTTGCGAGATCGCTTGGCTGCCTTGTCCTCAACAGGGTCATATGGGCTAGTCTCATCCCAGGTGTGGATCTCATACGGGTATTCGGGACCTGGGAGCTCGTTGTTCTGCAGTGGTAAAAGGATATTGGCTGAGCGCTTTGTCCTGTGTGGTAAAGTGCTATTGTGGTTGTGTAGTCTAAGTTTCTGAAGTCCAGGCACTAAGCTCCCTTTGTGTCTCTGGAGAGTGGACACCACGCTTTCGGGCTCTGAGATAGCCGAGTCGTTTGCATAAACCAGAATGTAGGGCGAATGGTCAGACATGAGATTCTTCCATGGTTGCTGTCCTTGTGAATCGACAGCGATGCCGATGAGAAGCTCATCATGATGCTTTGCTTCATTGACTACACGAGTGATGTCCCTCCACTGCCAAGATATGAAGTCTCTGTACACTGTGGAGACGTTAATGAGGAACTGTCCGAGGGTTCTGGTACTGTCATTCACAGAGGCGAAGCTCCAGATCCTCAGGTGAATGTTGCTGTGACGCCTGATGCCATGACGAGCACAGGATTTAGACTTCAAGCATCTTTGGCTGCTGTTCAGAAAGTCTCCCATATAATAGTGCAGCGTTGCTGAGAGAACGTCCTCTGAGTTAGTTAGGGATGTTAAATTGAATATTTGAAGCTGTTTGTTGTTGATGGTACCTGGATGGAGATAAACGGTTATTACATTTGTCATCTGACAAATATCCAAGTTTTTTTATTATGTACTTTATATTGATTTAGGTCTAAAGATTTTGCATTTATTGTCAGACAAACTTTCAGGTCTGTCTTGTATATCATTGACATCCCTGTATACAAGAACACTGTTTTCACACCTAGGATTACGCACTATATTCAAGGTCCACCAAGGTCTGACTTGAACCCGAGTTCATTCTTCAAGTTAGTGCATAATGAGTTTGATAGATACCGTATGAGCACGATTTCCCATGCTTCTAAGTCAACATTAACTGTAACACTAGAAAGAGGTCTGGATATTTAACTAGGAACACTTTCTACAGCTGACACGTGCGCAGTCTTAAATTTTTACACCCTATAATTTGCAGGGACGCAAAGTGCACGCAGGGTTTGACGTCATACGAGGGAGATGGCACTGCAATTAAGAATACTAGCACTTCAGCTTACTAATTCAGTCTTTTTTACACCATGTGTTCTATTCATTAACAGGACTGAAAATTGTATGCGCTCAATATTTGATGCAAAGTCGTGCGAGTTCAGCAGGTGGATTTCCCCTAACAGCGCTCGCGCAAAAACTAAACGTGTGGTCTAATAGCTGTTGTGCTCACAGTGATTAATCACAATTAGTCCCATTAATTCATGCAACATCTCTTTGTTAAATTTAGAATAAAACAGGTGATTGTGAGAAATGACATACCCGGGTGCGCTTTGAAGCTGCGCACCGTGTTTCCGTCCCGGAGCGGAAAGCTCGCGCTCGTATATTTGCTGTAGAGCATCTGCATGTGCTCAGACACTGTATCCTGTACGGACTTCTCCGACTGATACGTGTCCGTTTTGTGTCCAAAATCCTTCGTTAGTCTTGTGAAGTGATCTTTCAGCATGGCACAATATCCAGAACACACGCAGCTCCATCCCAGAAGGAGAACCAGCAGGCGATCCATGGTGCCAGGGAAAGCTTTATTAGAACACGATATGTTGGTCAAGAGTGCTTAACTCTCCTACAAGATATCATCACACGAGCGAAAAAGAAAAGCCCGAAGCTGTAGTGTGATGGTGTCGATGAAGAAAGTGTGTGAGAAGTGTGTTGAGTGTGGTGCGTCTGGTGCGCTCTCGGGGTTTTGTGCGTGGACACTGCGCTGCTGAAGCGACAGCCAATCGCGTCCACTCTCTGCTCTCATATGAGCGCCAAGCGGAATGGGCTGCAGATTTATAGGGCTTAGGGGAGAACCCTGGTGTACTTCACCTTAGATTCATCCACAGGACAACCATAGAGAAACAGAAAAATGAGAGGGGGGGGAGAGAGAGAGAGAGAGAGAGAGAGAGAGAGAGAGAGAGAGAGAGAGAGAGAGAGAAATTGTGAAGAAGTAAAGATGCAGACAGGGAGACAGACAGAGGGAAAGAGAGAAAGAAATTAAAAAGGAAGAGAAAAAACAATTAGAAATTTAACATATATTATTTTATAGACTTCTGAATGATAAATGGAAATGATCAATCATATATCAATACATATACGGCCATTAAAGGCATCATGTCCCATCCATAAACACCAGGGTCATGGATGAGACTTAAGTACATCACTATTGGTGTCTGTATTTCCGCACCAGTGGGGCAAGAAGTGATCACTTCTCTCTTTCCATGATATCCAGCAAGGTGATTTTTACAGACATGTGCTTGGTATGTGTAGGAAGAAATTTAAATTGAAAATTATACCATAGATCAAGGCATAAAGTATGTAATACAATGAAATGACATGCAGTAATGCTGTGCAAAAGATACAATTTATTAATTAAGAAAAACATGGAATGCTTTTTCAAAAAACATGAAAATGTTACAGAGATTTTTGTTCCATTTAAGAAAGCAATATTAAGTATTAGACTATTAATACTAAAATAGAAAACTCAAGGACCTCCAGACCACTGGAGAGAACTTGGAGTAAAGCGGCATCGACATTACACACAGTAGTAATATATACAATATTAGAATAAATGCAGACAATACAGTGTGTTTCAGATTGTACACTTGATATAATGGTCAAAGATGGCAACGTGTGAATAGATGTCAGACTTTCTTGGGTATATTCTTGGGGAGTGTTCACAAGGTGGTGCCTACGGAGTTAAAGAAAATTCTTAATTTTAGAACAGTAGTCCTAATTAAACAGCTTGCAAAATTAAAGTAAACTTTAATAAGATTTCCTGATTTCTATAAACATTAGCATTAAATTGGATGACATAAATTCTGCCTCTTCAACAAAAAAAAACCCCAAACCAAACCAAAACAAAATAAAAAAACAACATTTAAAGCAACTTGAGACATGGAGCATTTTGAAATTCAAGTTTTATAGGACCCCCTTGTGAAGATGTGTCTGCTCTCTATAAGACAAATACAAAACAAACAAACAAACAAATATATATATTATGTATACATATGTATATAAAATCACTTAAATGGGTAGCATGATCAGAGACCCACCATACATTGGGTCACTGCAACAATTAAAGCAAAAATGTAAACAATTATTCATGTGCCATTTTGTCAACAGGAATGCATCTATATGGACAATGAGGTCATGACTAGTAGGGGCCTGGGCTGGGTTCAGGGCGCTTGGGTGGTTTTGGCGTCTGGGTTTCTCAAGCCTTCCCTTCGTTTTTAATAGCCGTGCTGGTCGGGGTGTGCTCGACCACAGGCACAATTTGCCTCTGCCATCTTGGCCTCAATGTGCGTTCAAAGCGGCCCGTCTGCAGCCATGCTTCTTTACTAAAATAGCCCGTCCTCAAAGTGCAGAGATGAAGAAACCAAAGTGGCACATTTTTCCAGGCTGGAATTCACTGCACATTCTACTGTCTTTTATCAAACCAGACCAGTGCAAAGACAGTAAGGAAGCACCTATCTAAAGATCTTTTCCCAGTGCAATTACGTCAGGATTTCATTGTATTCAGTGCATTTTTAAATCAAGAAGAGAGCGCGAGCTACTGCATTTCATTGGATTGGCTAGAAATCACAGGATACTTCAGTGGCAGTGAATCTTGCTTCCATTCTGGGTGGTCTCATGATTCACTATGCTATACGAACAAACATCCAGCTAAATAAACAACCTTCCCGCTTGTCTAAAATGGAAACCTTGAAAAAGAGGGAAATTTTATATAGATTATGTACAATTCTGTCATCCAACACAGATAAAATGGCCAGTCTACCTCATATGTGATACAGAATAATAATAGGGACAATAACTAATATCTCATTGTGTTAATAGATAAGGATTTGGTTCATTTTCAGTAACCACTTTTTCCTCTCTGGGTTGCGGATTCATGGCACAGCACCAGGCACACACATATTCATGCCTGGAGGCATTTTATCATAGCCAATCCAACTACAGGCATATTTTGGGAGGTGGAAGGAACCACAGAAGCAGCATGAAACCCATGCAAAAAACAAACACTAACCTAGGCTCAAGATCAAAACAGGGCCCCTGAAGCGTTGAGGCAACAACACTACCCACTGCACCACAGTGTCAACGCCAGTAAATATTTGCATGTAAAGTATCTATTAATTAACATTAATTCAACCTTGAATAGCTTATATTAAATTAAAAAAAGATAGTATATATACAAATGATACACATTTAAAAGAATGATTCCTACCTGTGGGTCCACATTAACAATATTTCGGTCCTGCTTGTTCATGAAGAGTATACCAGTCGGTTTGTTAGCGATCACCCGGTAGTTTTCACTGTCACATGATGCTACTTCATTTGTTTTCCAGTTGTAGAAACTTGGAAAAAGATTAAAAGAATCGCATAATGAAATTGAAAATGTATAATTTGTTGTTAAAACAAATAAGCAAACAAGAATAAATACCCCATAGAACTGAGCTTTTAATATAGCAGGTTACATATAAATCTTTACTATTAATATCACTTTAACTGAAGCTTAGCAGCAACCGAAACCGAGACTTATAAATCTATTGTGTTATTGATTCACACAACTTGCAGTGTGCACACTGAGACTCAGGATTTGCCTGACAGTGTTAGGCATCATTTAATAGTTCTTACAACATTTCTTTTAAAGTACTGAAAGACAGATGCTTGGCAGAAGCAGGATTCCAAATATCACACTTGGGTTGGACAAGTGGATTTCAGCTATTCCTAAACAACAGTCTGTCATTCATGAGCAAAGTTGGGACTTCGTGTGGATGAGATTTAGAAAAATAAGGGAGAGGAACACTGAAAGAGCCACTTATTAAGCAAGATTTCCTAGTCCATGATAACACGATGGCTGACAGCCAATACATGATGTATTCTGATATGTTGCTTAAATGTCTAATACTGTATGTTGTTAATAACAGATGCAAAAATCTTGACCTTAAAGTGAAAATTCACAGGTTTCAAGCACTCATAGACTCAAATGATGTCTACATTTGGCTGATCATTTACACTCTGGTGGACTGATTTCAGTAGCAGTCTCTGGACAAGCATAAAGACCCATGATGCATGTGCATGGTGATCACAGAAATGTTGAATAAGCAGGAAGGAATAAGCATGAAGGAATAAGCATGGGGACAGTGTAGGCCTATTTATTTTAGGATTCTACAGATAGCCATCTGAGATAAAGTATAACCTTAAAATGAAACTTAGTTAGTAACTGGTATTCCAGCATACTTGGACCTGTTTTCTTTTCCAAACCTTAAAAAAATCAGCCTAAGAGTTCATCATTCCACAACTCAGATGGCCTCATCCTGCTGATGACCACATCCATATGGCTGTAACATTTTGACAA
Source organism: Tachysurus fulvidraco (assembly GCF_022655615.1). Classification (NCBI taxonomy): domain Eukaryota; kingdom Metazoa; phylum Chordata; class Actinopteri; order Siluriformes; family Bagridae; genus Tachysurus; species Tachysurus fulvidraco. The sequence goes on from NC_062526.1 coordinate 7,305,867, forward strand.
TTTATCACCATGGCTTTGACAAACACAATGCAAAGAAAGTGTGAGAAAAAGAGTTGGCCTGAAGGCTTACTATACACTCCTCCAAAACGAACCAGAAACCATGGAGTCGCTGTCAGCACCAAAGCAAACAAAAGTGTGCCTCAAATGAAAAGACAGGGAAACAGGAACTAAACAAAATGTAATGGTCTGTATTAAACATCCTCACAGGATCCGTGCCTGCCATCTTGCATCGGGGAAAGACCTTTCTGTCTTCCCTTGTGGTCAGTCTACATGGGGACTGCCTTAACAGTAAACATGGCAGAATTTAACACTAGAGCCTAGGTTCTATGGGGCAAATACAATGATGCATGAAAGTCTAACCAATGCTCCATTTGCAGCCTGGATCAAACATTCTTGTGCTGCTTAATGTCCTGGAGAGTCTACTTTCATTTCCTAAAGAGAAAGGAAATTCTTTCTTTTTCTCCATATGGCTTTAAATGTATACATAATGAAAATGATCTGGCGAGAAGCTTGGAACTGGAGATTCAATGGCACTTCCTCTTTTTTAGAATAAGGTTTGACAGCGTTTTTGGTGTCTATTTATACTGAAATGCCATCTAGCAATTAACATTTTTGGGTTCACCACTTTTATGCACTGGTGAACCACTTACTTTTGGGTCGAAGCAACAGGACAGATGTGAGATATTTAAACAGAGAACATGAAAAGATGGGCAAGCTGGTGTTTCAGAGACTTAAAACTTTCAAACCAGACAGTCACATTGTGAGAAATACATAAGCAATACAGCACTTTGGTTTTACTTTTCCCTGAAGGGATGTGCACCATGCTGCCTTGCAAATGTGTGAAAAGTCGGCTTGTTTTGGAAGTGTCTTAAGCATTAAACTTGACTACATTAGAAAGGACAAAAAGAAGTCTGCACATGTTATATTAAATTATGACTCACATTGCTTACCATTTTGTGTTCAGATGATCTCTATTAGAAAAGGCAGACAAATCCTACTGAATGTGAACACTTAACATTTCTAAAAGCTTTATAAAGGATGGAATTACACTGTGCAAGTAGGATGAATACGATGATTACCAACACGATGAGCCTTTCATTTTTGTGCATGTGTCTCAACTCACATGATCTCAGGTAGTACATCAGAGTAGGAAACTGGCTCATAATATTTAACTCCAAATAAAGAGATTAATACAGAATCAATTTTATTCTCCATCATTTATAGAGATATTTTAAAACTAGCATGCAGAAAAAACTTAATCACATGCTGTGATATTTTACAAATATCTGCCCTTTCAAAATATTCTATCCACATACATCAACTTGTGGCATGAAAAATGTTTCTATTAACCTGAACAATGTTAATCTAAACCTAAAAAGTTTATTCCTGGGCTTATCTTAGATCTACTTATGTTGAAGGTTAGTAAAATAGGATGGAAGTGCACATATTTTTAAGGCCACAAAATACAGCAACAGGTGCACTGCAGGAATGCAGTGTGGATGGACACAGAAGGGGTTTGGCCAAGGAGACACCTTGAGAAATTTTTATATGCCTATATACGGACTTTTTGTACTATTGTTTGGATGTGTTTACAAATGCTGCACATGCACACAAAAACTAATAGACAAAGAAATATTTGTGCATACCAACCACTGTGGTACAATCGGATACACCAACAAAGGCAATGCTTCTAAACATCTGTCAGGATGATCAGTGTGGGATAAACACAGCCGATGGTGGAAGAAACTACCCGGGAATTGTATACGTTCTGTTTCAGACTTAACTAAAGCATGAAACGCAATATTCTTCATATATTTTTTAAAAGCATGTATGCAGGATTGGAGCACTATAAGGTGTCTTTATAGCCTGTCATGAACATTACATCCGATTATAACCATGACAGCTAATCAGGTGGATGTTTCATACACTGGCTCTTCTTCGGGCTCTTGAAAAACACATCTTCCTTGCACATACAATGGTCTGAAAATGTCTTCAGCTGGTGGCCACGTTTTTTTTTATTTATTTTCAACTCTATTTTTTATGATGTGGGGGACGGAGTCCAACTTGTGGTGTAGAATTGTGCATCTGTACGGGAAGAACTCATCTGCTCTATGTTACAAGCGACCGCAAACACTGGCTGTTATTTTTCTCGTGGGATGGAGAGAGAGAGAGAGAGAGAGAGAGAGAGAGAGATGGGGGTAGTCATTGGGTTTTCTAGCCTTGTCTTATACTGCACTTAATTCCTTTGCTTACATTCTTTAGCATTGGTAGTGTTCTCGAGTGTATGTGAATCCTGAAGTAGTTCAGGTGTAGACTCACAGAATACACACCACATAGAACAATTTACAGAAGTGAAATCCAATTCCAAGCTCAAAATATTTATCTTTAATTTAGAAGAGCATGTAGTGTAGAGTTCTAAAATCTAAACCAAAAAAACTATGAATTATTAACATATTAATTTAAATTAAAAATGTTTTTAGAGAGGTATGGACTAGCAGGTGTCAGAAAGCTTGCATCATTCTCCATGTCTGCAACTAGAATTCATCTTGTTATTTTCTTTTTTTAGACAGATAGATAGATAGATAGATAGATAGATAGATAGATAGATAGATAGACAGACAGACAGACAGACAGACAGACAGACAGCAGATAGATAGATAGATAGATAGATAGATAGATAGATAGATAGATAGATAGATAGATAGATAGATAGATAGATAGATAGATAGATAGATAGATAGATAGATAGATAGATAGATAGAAATCTTATGTATCTTGTGTAAAAATCTTATTTAAAGATCCAAAGCTGTTTGCTTCCAATATATGCACACAAGACACATGTCCCCCTTCTCTCACACACATACAAACAATTAACCAATTTTCATGGGATCTTTAAATATCTAAATTTGTTCAATTTTGCCACTGGCTAATCACATGTTTAATATGGAATGGTTCAAATGAATCACTGCCTGCATTTAAAAATTCCTTGGCAGCAAACAATTGCATCGAACGAAGAACATTAGTTTTTAATGCCCAACACATTTTGATGACTCACTTCTGACTTCTGAAAGTGTTTAATATGTTTATTTGAAATATGTGCTGGAAGTCTGTGCTGATGGACACGTATTCTAAAAGTACGACATAGACAATAAATCTTGGAATAGATTGTTTTTTGGATCGTGTATTTTAGTTTGAATCATTATGAATATTAAATGAAAGTAGAAGAGGTAGAAGGTAATGGCTAAATGCATACACTCAACTATAATATATGTTACCTTTTATTCTTGAATGTATCAGGAATTATTTTGCAGGGAATTTTTGGACTAAACACTCCAAAAATCTAAGATAAATAGAACTAAAAAAACATTATTTAACTAAGGAAAACAGATTGATCGATATGGTTAATCTTTCTGTAAGGAGGTTGATGAAACCTTTATGGAAGGAGTTATTCCAGTAATTTGCATAATTGTAATAACAATTTTGTTACCGTCTTCAAAGCAGAGGCTTTTTGGTTTCTCTGTACCTCTCAGGAAAAAGTCCATTCCTACAATTCCTGTGTAGTTTCTACGGCAAGTGTTGATCTTTCTTAGGTTATACATTTCAAGGTTTAAACATAAATGTAAAGATACATTACTAATAAACAGTAGCTACTGATGGCTAATTTGAGCAAGATACAATACAAGTATTCTTACCTTAAGTCAGTTGGCCGTGGCAAAAGCCTTATTCTCCCACAGAAATATGGTTCAAAGTCTTCACATTGGAGTCTTTGGGAATAGTCTATATAGCCAGATATTTCCTGTCCACGGGCATTGTGTGCCCTAATGAAAATTATGGACTGCAAAAAAACAACAACACATGTTGTTTGAATAATATTGTACAGAATATGGAGAAAAAAGAGAAATCCAGCAGTGGAGATGGATACTGTCTGCAAAAATACACAGTTAAGGTATAAGCACAACACAAATCTCTTCAATCAGTCAGACAAAACAATAATGTAAGTGACACAACACTTGCAAGACAGAAAAAATAATTTAAAACAACGATCAGGAAGAATGTTCTTACACTGCTTGCAACAATCAATACTTAATAAATGATTTTAAAAAGAATAAAGTAGGACATGGTTCAGAGTTAGAATAAACGTTCTGAAGCAGATGATGGCAAAGGATGAAACAGCAACAATTTGAGCAAATCTGATATAAAAGATAATCCTTTTAAAATAGAGGGTATCATCCAGACAAAATGCATACAGCAGTTTAAAAACATTCAGTGGTTATTTTGTCTAGATGATAATGATGAAAGAATGACTTCCAATAACATAAGCTGTGAATAGGAGCTTTGTTTTGGCTTGTGTGTTTACCTCTGTATGAGAGGGTTACACTTCTACTGTGAAGCTTCCCCTCCACCTAACAACACTCGAGTCACTGATATCACATTTGTATTTCTGTCTGAACTCTGGCCATCTGTGGATTCCCTTACATGTGTGGGATAAAAGTGAGATAACTGGTACCGCAGACTTAAAAAAAAAAAAAAAGCGAGTTCCTCTTTATATACTTTAAACAGATGCTATCAGGTTCACAGCTGCCAGAGGCCGGGCAATCTACCTTATCTGTGGCTTCTGCACTCCCTTGAAAAGAAATCATCAGACGGGGGATAATAAATACAGTGGGAAGAACAAGGCAAGTGGATCATCTTTCGATTTCAGAAAGGGGAATCAAAACGCTTCGGCCCACAGCTACCTTCACCCTCATAACTCATGAGTCAAAGTAATAAAACAAAAGCGTGGCTCAAAGCAACTTGCCTGGTCCCATCATGTAGTTTTGGAGAACAGGTGTTCTCCCTTCAGAAGGACTTGAAGAGATTTTTAGTATTAACTATAGTAAAACCAAGATTTTCCCTAAAGAAGTCATCAAATCTAAGGCTGTTTGGCCTAAATACCGAATCAGTTTATATCCGGGATCAATTTTGGGGAAAAACATTATCACAAGGTTTTCATTATCACAAGGTTTTCATTTAAACAATTCTAGACATATTGTATCCCACTTGAGCTGTATACTACTTTCCTTCAAACCTGATCAGTGGTTTGGGTTAACTGAACTGAAGCTGCTAGTTTAAAGCCTACCCTTGTTCGTGGGATTGTAGTCACTGACATGTCTAATGCTTTGTATAATAGATTTATCTAAAAGGTTCAGCGAGTTGTGAAGCAGAGATTGGAGCCCATGGCTATGGTCAGGTATTTCATATAAGACCAAATGAATCAACTTCAAACTGACTTGGTTCAAGTTGTACCTACTATAAATGTATCTATGAAATGAATCCGAGAAAACACTGTCTGTCTAAAAGTGTGAATATTTTATGGACGGCTTACATGGATGACCCATACTGTATTGGGCAGGACATGATGAGTGTTTGACCATAACTGCTCCCTAATAACACATGGTATCATTGCATTCAGCATTTTTTTGTAGAGTTAGTATCAATATTAAATACTTCATGATAAATGGCTAATATGTTTTTAGAGAACACAGACAGAATGGCGTCCTTTACACTAGCCAAATTATAATGCAGTTGGTAGGAGATGGTTTTATAGATTTTTAAGCAATCTTTTCTTATTTTTTTTTTTAATAAAATGATGTGCATAGAAAATGATTACAAATGGACCACTGTACTTAAAATATATCCCCTGGCTATGGACTCTGCTGCATAAGGAGGTTCACAGCTCCTTTGGCAAAGCATTGAAAACCCCCACAAACCCACCCCTCAGAAACTCTGAGCGGGGCAATGGAAAATGACCGAATGGCTTTATCGCAGGATTGGACAAGTGCTTTTCGCTAGGGAGGGATTTTCCATAGACTCATTTTATCTCAGAGGTGAGTATCAGGGTGGCACAAGACAGCAGTGCAGAAGTGTTCTTTCACAGCAACATTCAGGCTTCCTGGTATATCCCCTTCTATCCCACCACCTCACTACAAGAACAATCATGCAGTGTCAAGAAGGCTTGTGCAGGTGTCTGAGAGTGTCAGCTGCTCTATGTTTATTATTGGTAGGCTGTGCTTTAGGAGGAATCCCAGGCCATCACTAACAACTGTGTAAATTTGTTGGGGTAATGAAAACATGGCCTGGATGACAGGAATGTTTGAGGTCCTAGTCCTTTTTTTGGCAGGCTTACTCCTTGTCCCTCTTTAGGTGTTCCTTTTGGAAGGGGGGGCTTATTTGACTTGGAAGTTACTTCACACAGTAGGACTTGTGTAATAGATGCAGCAGTGGAAACCAGATGTGCTGAGGTGTGCTGCTTCTGCTGGGTTCGAACAGAATTCCACTCACTTGGGATGCAACCTGATACTTAACTTTAATGGGAAATTTCAATTTAGATTGGCATGATGATCAACTGAGAACACATAAGTGCTTGCTAGAAAGTAAAAACAAAAAACAACAACAAAAAAACAAATGCAACAGTAAATGGATAAATTTAGGTTAGATTTGAGTGTTGGGTTCTATAGAGTCTGCATTATAATGGTACCCCAAATGAACAGGTTTCCTGTATTAAAATTGGCCAACTTGTCAAAAGGCATGATTATTATCCAAGGAATGAGATATAAGAAAAATATTTAAGTGGAAAAAAATCCTTGACATGTTTCCATTCTGTATCACCATAGGTTTCACTAAAGCTCTCGCCTTTTCTTTCTTAATGCAAAATATACCCAGCAATAACACACTGTGTATTTTACATTTTTAGATATACTAAGCTCCATTCACTTGAAAATTTGCCAATATTGTCCAAAACATTAAAAGCACTAAACAACTAAAAGCACTAAACTTTTTTTTTGTTGTTAAAACACTGCCAAACAAAGCACTGTGAAACAAATTAATTAAAGCTGACAGTGATGTCAGGCAATGTACGACCAACAATGGACACAAATGCATCACTTAATCTCTAAGATCTTAAATATAATTGCTAGCACAGTGAGGACTATATAATTTTCATTCTGCTTACAGTAAATTTCCTAAGTGTTTTATGCAGCCCATGGGAGTGTTGCAATAGCATGATGTAGTACTTTTTGTGCAATAAATTCTTCTGTTTGCATTTTAACACTTTTGCAAGACTGTAAAACTCCATGTGATAATTAGTCAAAAGCCATGTTTAGTTTTGCAGGTGCCTGCATTTTTAGCTTGTGCTATAGCTTTAGCTCTTTAATCTGTCAGTAAATTGTTACCAGTGTCTTCTTGCAGCTCTCTTAATCTGCATCAAATGAATCAAATCTGACAAATGCTTTGTATCTTATTTTAATGGCTTTGACAGTCCTCTGCATGTGTGTGCAAAATGGAGGAAAGTAATCAAAAGATGCTGTTTCCTTTCACTTATAATCATAGGGTGTGTCCCAAGACAGATGTCTTGGCACAAGGTAAAAAAAAAAAAAAAATACTTTAGCTGTACCAAGACGCTGCTTGCACGGCTGGGTGGTTAAGATGTCTCGATATGTATTTCCTTTAATTTAGGTACTTCTTTGCATTGTGTGATCAAAACCACTTAAAAAAACAATGAAAGAAAGAAAATGAGAGTGAGTGCACAAACAAAAGAAAACTTGTTATCTATAGAAATCACATTAAAAACAGGTGGTGGAATTATGGTTGGATTTTTTTCATTTTGGAACTGCAGTTTCATTGGCTGTGCTGTGCTGTGCTGTGCTGTGCTATGTGGTCACCAGTAGCCCAGCATGTGTTCCAAAGATGCAAGAAAAAGAAGAGGAGAGCAGAAAATGTTCTTATATAAATGGGAGGAGTCAGAGGATTAGAAGTGTTGTTTATCCATGTGCATCTCTGGGGCTTAGGTGTTTGTGCAGGAAAGCAAACAAAACAAGGCCAGGTGTCTCCTTAACCCTTGTCCAAACGCCAAACGTCTAATAACCAAATGTAAGATGTGAGAGAACAACTGTAGCTGTAGACGAGTTGGTCAATCAGCCTGGCATACAGCTCAGAGCAGAGTGTGTTTGGTGCTTGTTTTCCTTTTTCTTTTTTCCTTTTTTGCAAGTCGCCAGCAGAGCTCAAACCACAAAATAAGTGGTTTTGTGAAGCCACATACATCAAATTAAAAGGCACTGAAAATCAGAAATGCTCTCTAGTTTTTTGTTTTATTTTTTTAAGGTTTAAGATTTAGACCTTCACAAACCTTTTTTTTTTTGATTGCTTCCATGACAGCTCTGGGTAATGTCTCTTCCTTACAGCTCAATCAGGAAAGCATAAGGACAGCCCTGTAAAAACCTGTATGTGGCTAACAGATCTTAAAACCACAGCGCATTGGGAGCAAAGGAAAGAGCAGCTCCACATTCTGCCATATGGAAATAATGGAAAGAAATGAAGTCACTTTAGATCTGCTGCACCATAAAAGATTGTCGCAACATTGTATTCCATGTTAAGTGCACTCACTGCTGGGTTCTCTGTAAATACAACTGGTTTGAATGCATGCTGGTGATTGCTGACAACAAATGAAAATAGCTACACATCCATTTGATTACTATCCCTGAGCAAGAAGTGGTGAGATTTGTGAGGCCCAATGAGGTGAGTGCACTGTGGGATGGACAAACTAATAAGCCATCTGCTGTTTTCTCAACCCATGACAAGGAGAAGGAAGACAAAAAGGAGGAGGATGAGAAAATTTTGCCAGAGTAATAAATTTTTTTCATTTACCTGATGCATAGAACTGCCAAATCACAATGAAAACCCCTTAGATTCTAACAAACTTGGGTGTTCAAAAAATTATTTAAAGAAAACAATTCACCTTTTAATGCTTACAACAGCCATGATATTTATAATCAAAACTAACTAACAGAGTAAGCCTGATTATCTGTTCCAGAGACAAATATAGAGAAGAATAGACAGTAAATGAATTAGCTACAGTTATAGATTAAAGTAGTTTTTTTTTTACTTCTATTAATATCTATTCATCACAAAGTCAAGTTAAACTAATGATAATTAAAAACATTAAAATATTAAAGATGCATGTGCAGACTGGTCCGAGGTGCAAAAATGATTAATGCAATACACTGACACATTCTTCTACACAACACGAGTGAGCTAAAAACCTTGTTGGAAAATGTGAGTTAATACTTAGCATTATAAATTATACAAGACTTATCATGTTCCAGTGTGCAAGTACAGGCCAAGCAACACCAGTTTACCAGTGAAAGTGGTAAAATAACGTATTCAAATAAACTGACTATCAAAAAAAGGCATGCTAAATCAGAGATGTTCAGTTTGAGAGTCAGGTGGAAAAAGCAGGATATATTTTCCCAGCAGAAAACCAAAATAGCTCCTGCCGAGAGGAAAATAAAAATGTCTTGAAATACACATATGAAATCCTTGAAAAACATATATTACTGAATTATATCAAGAATTATAGGGTCAAAAACTTTGGCACCAGTGACAAAAACACAAATCAGTCAAGCCTCGATCTCCTACACTAATTCAACCAAACATAGACATGACTTTCTTCTTCCACATACTTTTGGCTTGCAAATTACTTTTGGGAAAGAAAATTTGAAGTTTAGTTCAGACATGTGTAGAGTACCTCAGCTCTTGGGAGATAAAGGGACTTCCAAATTTGTGAATCTGCTTTGACTTTTCCAAAGAATGACATACATGGATTGCAGGACCATCTATTTTTTACCTTTTTTTCCAAGTCATAACTTTTTTATGCTTCTGAGTCACTGTAGATTTTTACACTACACTAGGAAGACTAATCAAGCAGCAGTTACTGTAGGAGAGATGGGATTTTCTTTATGTCTTCTGTGTTCACCAGGCAGAGTGTGAACAACTGTGTCTCTTCACCACTTGTGTTTCAGTTCACAAAAACTTGAAAAGCTCTCCTGGCCACATTGTTTAACTTTACACACCCTGCTCTGACTGGGCATCCCAAGTTTCCGGAATTGAGTTGGGCTTTCTGATGTGAACCTGGACATTTGTGCAAAGTAATGAAGGTTTCTGGGTTAGAGAAGGAAATGACATTGTTATTATTCAAAGTGTTCACTGTCTGCACAGGAGAATAATGCAAAGCAAAACAAAGCTGAGGTTAACCAGGCCTGAATAAAACATGCAGAACTGCTCCACATCAAAACTTGAAAAAACTTCAACTCTTCATCAACACAAGTGTGTAAAGGTGAAGGCCACTGGGAAATCATCAGCACTTTAAACCAGGAATTTAAACCAGATATTCCCTAAATGTGTGCGTTCAATCATAAAAAAATAGCTCACTGTAATAGCATTACTAATCATTGATGTAAATTTGATGCAAAACTTCTTCATTCCTTGTATCCTCTTTTAACAGGCCAGTGCACACAAATATTAATTCAAAGCATGCTCTCTTTGTTGTTGCAGTTGCTCACTTGAAAAAATGCATTTCACAAAAAATTTATCGGATTCATGGGCAGAGTCTTTTTTATTCCCATGTAAGAGATTAACAGAAGGCTGAAAGCCTACATAAACTACATCCTTGCTTCTGCAGGTGCACTTGAGCTGCACCTGAGCACTGGGATTTGTCAAGAGCATTTTATCAAGATGGGAAGGATTGTGAAGGCACATTACGTTTATTCATCATTGCCTGCCTTGGTTTTGAGTAGGATGTTTCGGACCATTGAGTATGGTCGCTGATTTACAGCCAGGAAATCCAACCTAAGTTTAGGTAAACGACAGTTTCATTTTTGTTAATAAAATAAAGCTAGCAGTTAAAAATGACACTTTAGGATTTCCTTTTTGTTTTAGATTGGAACATCTGTTGAGTGATTGCAATTTTTTATTTTTTTAAATTAAGAGCTGAAATGTTCTTACCGCAGTTAAATCCAGCATTACCGATATCCGGCAACAAGTGAATCACTTGCTACTAAAACATAACATCCTATGGTTACAACCACCCACAACAACCGGCCTGAATGAATGAGGAAGGTTTATGTGAAAATCAACCTTCTCAAATTCCTTGGTCAGACATAAAAGGTCTGCCACATCCAACTTTATTTTGCAGTGTACTCCCTTCCTGTTATTTAAGAGGGATGTTTTAAATTGAGTAAGGGGCAAATAAATGTTGCACATAGGTATTCATTGGGAGTAATAAAAAAAAAAAAAGTCAAAGAATGGGTGCCTCGCTAACTTAAAAAGTGAAGCTTGGGGTTTGCTGCAGCTGGACGGCACATCGGGTGACTCCCTTTGACATTCCTTTCATTATTCTCAACCACATACGCAGAGAGAGAGAGAGAGAGAGAGAGAGAGAGAGAGAGAGAGAGAGAGAGAGAGAGAGAGAGAGAGAATGAGCTGTGCAACTAAGAACAGGTTTTCTACCAATGGTAATAAACAAATGCCATTTAATTTATTTTAGCCAGACTAAGAGATATGGTAGAAATTTCCGCATCGTCTGCACCATTTCCTATTGCCTTGACATTTTCTTCTTACACTTAAGCTGTCAGAACATATACATGAGCCGTGAAAGCTGTGAAATGATTATCTTAGCCAAACCACTAACAAAACAGGGTTGTATTAATTCAAAATAAAACCTGATATGTTGGATAATTCCTACATCTGAAATATTATGGCTAATGTCTCAAGGTCATTAGAATGGCATGGATTTTCAAATATATGCTTTGCAAGCCTAGGTCCTGATAAAAAAGCAGTCTAATATATCCTAATGCATTGCAATCATGATAATTACACAGTGCCTCTGGCCTGAACAGACCAAGCCTCCTGTAATTAGGAGGGACAGTCCCAAATGTGGTGTGATAACATTCCTGCCCCTGTGAACACTGGAATTTGGGGAGAGTATTCTCTTTTCTTCTGCCCTACTGACTGTTCTATTCTTCGTCCATTTGCTTGGAATGGAGCTAAAGGCTTTAGCTCAGCGACCAGTGGAATTAGCCAGGACTACTCAGGCTGCTGTGTAATTAGCTTTGCTTTTTATCTGTAGCTGAGCTGAGTTTGAACAGGCTCATTGGTTCACACTGAGAGCCAGCACTGCCAGGTGGTCCAGCACATCAGAGAGAGAAAAAAAGAAAGAGAGAGAGAGAGAGAGAGAGAGAGAGAGAGAGAGAGAGAGAGAGAGAGAGAGAGAGAGAGAGAGAGAGAGAGAGAGAGAGCAGATCTTAAGCACCCTTGTATGTTTACACAGCATGGATTCCACAGCCATTTCACCCGTCTTGCATAACAGTGGTTGGCTCATTGTTCTCAGAGATGCTGACAAGGTGCAGGAAAAAGAGACCAAAGTCTATCTCATGAGATCTAATATCTTTCCTAGAGACAATTCATGGGCACTTTGATCAAAAGAAGTGTGATTTGTGAAAATGTCACAAAGGATGTCAAAAGAAGGCCGCACAGGTGCACGTTGCATTCACAATAGGGGGTGAGGTGGTAGAGGTGGTGGTGGAGGGTGTTGTGTTTCTGCTGTATCTCTCGGAGAACACCAGTCAAAACCCAAAAACCCTTGAGAAGCAATTATTCTCTTTTGCACATTTTTGGTACAGGTCTAACCAGCTTTTGCTTTCTTTTACACTAAAGGGAATTGTCTAATTCCACCATTTATATATATATATATATATATATATATATATATATATATATATATATATATATATATATATATATATATATATATATATACTTTCCTTTACACTCAGAAACCACCAAAGAAGTGTGTGAAGAAAGTTTTTTTTCCTTACCAAAAAAGAAAAACCTTATTTATTAAGTTATTCTTAAGTCTTTTTTTTAGTCAACCATCTTCTTTACAAATAAAGTCCAACAATACCTAACCTCACCTAAGTATACATGTAAAAACCCATGGCTGTGATTCAAACCCATTTTTGATGTTCTCTTCTGTAAATCACACAACTGTGATGACATAGATTTCAGAATTGTGCTGTTTACTGTAGTTAAAGAATACTTTTCTTCTGCCCACACAGATTCATTTTAGGGAATGCTGGGCTTGTAACCATATGGACCAGTGGTCAGGTACAGTAAATTTGCCTAGGAGCCAAGATTATTACAAGCTATGCCACCATTTTAGTCCTATATAATTACAGTAATCACAGACTAATGTACATGCATTATTTAAATGCAATAAAATGTAGAGCCTTGCACTGGAAAATACATTTAGATTGTCAGAGCTTTCCAGAATCCAAGCAAAAATCATGACTATTTTTCCTTTAATCTGTGATAAATGTAAAACATACCACTATTTACTGTAGATACTCACCATTGATGAAAAAAAAAGCCACCCTGATTCTTTAACTTATCTTTTAAATATGCAGGACTCATGCTATAATCATTGGTTAAAAAAACAAAACAACAACAACAACAAAAAAAACAGGAAAAGGGGAGGATGCGTGTCTTCAAAGCACTGGGTGGAGAGTAATTTCCACCCTTGGATGTTTACAACATTGTGATCTTAACAAGTTGATCAAAAAGCTACTATGGGACCTAAAAGAAAACACACATTCTGCACTCTTATGTCAAGCATTAAATTTTCTGACCTCTTTCATCCAGTTTTTGCACCAACACACTTAAAAGTATAATTATACTGGGCTATTTTTCTGAAAACGACTAACATTGTGGTTGTTAGATTTTATGGATAAATGGATAAATTATTTACATACACTCTGGGTGACATGGTAAGTTACAAAGCAGATTGTAGGTTTGCAGAGCAGCGCCCAGTGACTAATCTGTTATCTACGTTTGTAGTGACACAATGTACATATTGTGTAGATATGTACATACGTACAGCCCAGTTCCTGATATGCCACTGTGTATTGAACAATAGTGTTTAAACAAGATAACTTTAACCAGGACCTGCTGGCTGGTCCAGGCTTAAATACCTCACTCTCTACTTTTCTATTAGGTTCACAATACTTATATAATATAAAGTCATAACAGTTACTGAATAATGCTATGATGGATAACTGAAAAATACGGCGAAAGTTAAATGGTTAACTAGCGAAGGTAATGCTCATAACAAAGTACTTTCTCCTTTTGTACTGAAGTGATAGGGGCCATGATTGACTGCAGTAAATTTTGCAAACACACACTTACTTTATGGATAAGTGCCAGTATAAGTGACATATTTAAGCACTAAATGTACCACACCCCAAACCCACCAGATTATAAATGTGTTGTAATGATTGTTTATACTAGCTAACCTACTGTATTGTAAAGTATGCACAAGATAATTGATGGTCAATATTTGCAGCTGGTTTGCAACCACACAAAGACACATTCCCTACATGAAACAAGAACTAAATGTATAATACTCTTGTTATGAGTCTAGACAGTCCAAAATTCTGGAGCTGTATAAGTTTTATAAGGTTTCATGTACTTCATAGTCTTAAAAAAATAATAAAAAAAACTATAATGTGTAGAAACACAAATTTTGGCAAGAGGCTGCACCCCTGCTTCCTTTATCAATTTGAAGTTGGCACTATAGTGCTGAATCATAATTTCTGTTCCACATCTGAACCTTGCGTACAACATTCAAACACCCCCCACCACCCCAAATATACACACAGATGTTTTCTGGCATCAGCCAAACCAAAGCAGGCAAAAAGTTGTTGCAACAAATTTGATTTGACAGAAAAGCATTTTCATTATCATCAGGAGATTGTGAGTGTGAATCCTGATGAAACCTTATCCATGCATTATGTCGAGTCCAAGAAAAAAAAATAGCTCTGGGGCATTACTCTCAGTGGCATTGACGTTGGGTAGTATTTGTGAGCTTATTAATGTTAAAGCTATCACTTTAATCAGACTGTGTTTAGCTGCCTTGCAATGCACCATGACAGCAGCTGGAAAAGCTTCAGCATCTCAGAAGGCACATGTTAACCTTCCCTGTTTGGTAGCTGTTGTATGTATAGGAGAGCTAGCTGGTAAGCAGAAATTCGTTCACCAATGATGAAACTGAAAGAAAATGTTTAAGATAAAAAGTTAAAGATGTGCAAAATATTGATTTAAAAAGTACTGGCAAAATCATCAGGATGCTAAAACCACTTAAATTAGTGCATCACTCATATAGAGTAAAATACACTGCAACATCTGTTTTTCTCAAACTGATAGCAGACTGGCAAAAGAACCTCCTTCCTGTCACTCCCACCCTCTAGCTCCACTATCAGGCCGTATCTGATGCGACTAAAGTTCATGTGTAATTGGCACTATAATTATGAACTGCACAATAGTCAGCAAGCCCTGTATCCAACATCCAGCTAAATAAAAATTCAGCACATGATAATGAACAATCATCATGAAATACATGTTAAACTATAATGAATTCGGAAATGATGCTGATGCTTATAGTCTTAAGATGCTTAAAACCTAAATGTATCCTTTATAACTTTGGCTGACAAGAACTTATTTAAACAGAAGGAAACAAAGAAGACAGCAGTGAATAAAAAAAAGTGATTTCAAAGAGTTTCAAACTTAAAAAAAGTTAGAATAGAAACAGAGATGCTAGCCTGGGGTTCATTTACATAAGCACTTGCAAATGTGGTAACATTTTATTGGATTCTAAACACAGCTGATCATTTCAGTGGTCAAAAACTATTTAACAAATGAAAGACTTGTTAACGATTGATTCTTACTTTTGTAATTAAAGGTTAAGCATACAAAAATATACACAGTGAGGAAATGAGGATATGATTAGACCTTTGAATCATACAATAGGCTTAAATAGAAAGACAAGTTTGCTCTATATTTAGAATTAAAAACACTGCTGCATTCTACACGAGAAAATCTACAGAGTGAAAATGACTTCTAACAACAAACAACTACGGATATTATCCGTGTTTCACCTCGCATGATGAGTGAAGTGGGATTTTTAAGTCAACAGTGTAATAAAGATACAAGTACAACTTTATGAGTTCATAAAAAAAATAGATCAGATATATTAACATGATATAAACATGATTTTGTATCAGAAATCAGTGTCTCGGTCAAGTGTGTTTTGTGGGAGTGCTGATTATGCTTAAGAATGTGAAAGAATTGATATATATATATATATATACTGATATATGAAAAAGGGGCAAAATGTATTTTTAATAAAGTCACATAAACAGACAATTAATTTTATATTAGCACTAAGCCAAAAATAACAGGCAGTTTTATGGACATTAGACATTCTGTTCTGTTTTGTTAAAAGATGCCCTGCCAAAACATATAAAAGCTCTGAGTGTTCTAGTAAATAACTAATTCAAAAGTTTACACTATTATTTTCAAACTGTGCTTTTCCTCAGTGGCTCTCCTTAAATCAACAATTACTCTAGCTATTTGAACTGACACAATATTTTATTTAAAAAAAATCCTAACTCTAATCCAATGCAAATTTATTAGCCTAAATGGCTTTTTGCAGCCTGATCATTAATCCTGGCCTTAAAACATCTTTATTTTTTTTTTTTACTAAAATCTTTCTCATTTAATGCTAGGTTAATGAATTTTATCAACGACTTTCATAAATGACAGAGGACAGAATCACGGGGCAACTCTGTGATACCCCAGCCTTATGCAACACAACTGTACAGTTGTGCTCAAACATTTTTAAAACCTAATGATATCTGAACTTACCTTTTGAACCCTGATCAAAAGTTTACATATCTTTGAATATTTGGCCACATGATAAACACACAGGCTGACACACAAAGGTTTAAATGGCTATTAAAGGGACGTTTCCACACCTCACTCATTGTAATTGTAATTAATGTCTGTACATAAATAATGAATGAGTGCTCATGAGGTGATGGATGCACAATGATGAAGACAAAAGAACTGCCAATGGACCTGGGTAATAAGGTAGTTGAACTTTATAAAGCAGGAAAATGTATATAAAAAGATAGCTCAACACTTGAAAATGCCAGTCAGTACTGTTCAAACTCTGATAAAGAGGCTAAGACTTACTAAGCTGAAACTAAACCACGGTCAGGTAGACAAACTCATAAATATGTAAAAACATTTTTTGAATATGGATTTACAAGTCCTAAATTAGTAATCTAGAAATAACAAATGTTTGTGCTCAAGGCCTACTCTTAATTAATAATGTTAAGTTTGGTTTGTTTACTCAAAAAGTCTCTGTACATAATAATAAGAAACTATTGCCTATTTAAATTATCAGACCAGGTACTACCTTACCTACCTAGCTATGCTGACATCACCTAGCACTACCTAGCTTTGACTTCGTAATTAAACACTTTGCATTTGACCTGCTCCCCTAAAATAACTGAAGCTATCTTTTGTCAGGAAAATTCTCCTAGCATCTGACTGTACTCTATTTTTACAATATAGCTCTGTAGTGTTACAGTATTAACACAGTAAGATTCTTTGACACACTATAATCTGTCATTATTCTCGCAGAATAACATGCAGCCTACAGTATGGTACTGTAAACCACATATAAAGTATTACACTGGCATGAGCACAGAATTTTACAGAAATTGTATCATTTCTTTACATTGAAGGCAGGGAAAAATGTAAATATTAAGATGAGCAAGTATAAGGAAATGTATAACATCTTACTAAACCCTGCTTCAGAGTGAGCTCTGAGAGTACAATAAAATAACAACTGCAAATAGCTGGTGTATTGTACAAGCACACACACACACACACACACACACACACACACACACACACACACACACACACACACACACACACACACACACACACACACACACACACACACACACACACACACACACACACACCCCCTGACACATTATGTTAGATGGCCTGACATCTAGTAAGGACTAGGAACCGTCTTTGTGACAAATAGTTTTGTTTACCGTAGCTGAACATACAGTAAGCGGTTAAAATCCATGCTAATGCTACATCAGTGATGTGCAGTGATAATAAGGGTTAACTCCTACAGAGCTGATTCCTTAACAGGTCCCACCTGTAGCTATTAAGTACTGAAAGACTGTAATGACCAGCGTACTGACACTAACCAGAGTTTTTTCAGTCTCCCTGTAATTTGAAAGCTATTCATAAATTTTCCTTTGCAAGTCAGACTTTTTTTTAGTAACCTTTTTTTAGTCATTGAGTCTGGCCAGTGGAGGCTCTGCAGTCGATCTGGATAAGTGGCAGCTATATGTGTGACCGGAAAGAAAGCAAGCCCAAGTGGCCTGCTTGTTTAAGCTTAGCTCTCAAACACCATGGGCTTCTTCATGTACAGTATACACTGTAAGGTGCCTGGTGCTATACATGTGTGTTAAACAGAAAGTTTTGCTAATTCAGGGCCTGTACTAATGAGGCTCTGCTGGGCTAGCTGTATTCGCATTGTCTTCTAGATATCTTAAATCAGCAGGACATGTCCTCTTTAGTCAGAGGTATTTGTCTTCAAACTCATGCTAACTGTCTGAGTGCCTGAATGGACACTGCATCATTCACTAGACTGTCTGTAATCTAAATAACAGGATTAACTTTGGGCCTAGGACACATATCATTAGAAGCTAAGTGTTTGAAAAATAAGTATGCCAAAGCATTTGTGTCAATGCAGTTCTTGAATTAAGTAATTAGCTTAGACCTTGGGCTCATAAGGCTGTCTAATTTGTGGAACCAGGTGTTGAAAGTACTTATAGGAGTTTGTACACTCAGGCTAACCATTCCTTAAAGGGACTGGAATTCAAATCAATGTAAGTCACCCTGCTCAGTAAATACATAGGTTGCCCTCTTTCTCTATGAATTTAAAGCACTGTGACTCATTATTCTAAGGAACCTTATTGATACTTATTTTTTTGCTGTTATTGGCCTCCACCAGGACAAAGACAAATATTGTTGTACTATCATTGTACATACAGTAATGCAGCGTTGCATTATTTAGGAAGCTCACAGTTATCTATCTTGATAAGGGTTACTATAGAGCCAGGATGTTGCTGTGGGCATCAAAAGTTTTTAGTAATTCTCCATGCTTGGTGATGAAGGTTAACATTCCTAGTGTTAATCACTAATCACTTTTTTGATATTCATTGCTGCACTTTTCACAAAATATTGGCTTCCAGAGAAGTATACATGGTAGCTGGCTGGCAAATCTGGCTGAAACATTGATATTCCTGTCTCTCGCCTCTTTTTCCCTCTTCAATCGTAGGTTGCTATTTACATCATAGTGTTGTGGGCTTGTTTTAAAGGAGGAGGGAAACTTCTGAGGTTCAACATAAACGTTGCATTTGGTAAAGCTTGTTGCGCTTGACTCGAGCAGTATCCATGTCTCTGATCCATGAAGAAGTCCTGGCAGGATTATTGTTTCCAAAGACGTACACTGTGAACTTGATGGCGGTGTATCAACCTTAATCCTGACACTTAGTACTGGATATATATCTCCTTAGTGACAATGATAAGAAAAAAGGACTTGTCTGCAAAAATATCTTGTCCTGTCAAATCAAGCTGAAGAATTTTGATCAAAATATTAAATAGAAGTGTTCAATAACAGTTTCTGGGAACTCCTATAAAGTCATGGCAAGGCATCAAAAAAATTTTTCAAAAAAAAGTCTGTTAAGATTAGCTGCTGAGATTAATTGTTTTTTGGTTAGGACCACAAATATAAACCTGTTACTCCAACCAAAAAATTGTGTATATATCACACAGAACTTACAGCACCTAAAGTGGGAAGCATCAGGGGTTACAATTTCTCAAGTAGATTTCGCAATGGATTCCAAACTAAAGGTCTGTTTTTAGAGGCAGAACTGCAGAGGAGATATATCCGACATCATGTTCCAAAAAAGCAGGATCAAAGTGGGTGACATAAGCCAGCACACCCTTCAGAGAAGAAAGATAAATGGACAGCATGGGCTGTTATCAAAGGCCTGCTTGTTTGTGAAATTCTGATTAATGTACTGCAGTTCTTTTTTCCTTCTTCCCAGTGGAAATAGGTGTTCAAACATGACACTGTTTAGGTTGGCCTGCGAGTCCTGTTAGAAGCTCCCCCCAGACTGCCAACGAGAAACAAGGTAGTTGTGCTGGTGTTCTGTGCTCCTGAAGGTTCAGTGTTTTTACAACACTTTCCTGGCTATGGCAAATTCTGTAATAACCTGGAATTAAATCCTGGACAGATCGTCTTTTTGCTCTTTTTTCTTTTTCTTGTAGGTAACATCATTCACATCATAAACCAATTCAAAATAGTTTTCAGTTCAAAATTAACCTGTGATTGTAGCCATCAATAAGATTTCATCAGTTTTACTTATTAGAGTTTTCATCTTACTTATTAGAGTTTCTGCATATTTTGCTTATGGACATTTTTTGGTTATCCTGGTAAACAAATAAACTCTAAGGAAGTAGACATCTGGTATTCTCTTGCATTGTTTTAATGTTGATACACCAGAAGCAGAACAGAGATAAATATTTACTACATTTATTTTTATTTCTGCACAGAACATGAACTTAACATCAGGTGCAGTGGCACTCAGGCTGAAGCTGAGCCTGTGCTTATTCAACGGAAATGTTTTTATCGCTGCTGTCAGTTTGCACTGAAAGATACCAGGCCTTCCTCTGACTAAAGATGAGCAGATTTTGTTTGTCAGGAGGTAAAGCTAAACAAGATGGAGCACTTTTACATCACGAAGCAGCAATATCAGCTCAGCCAGATGGTGGCTGGGTTCAGGAAGCTGATAAGGAGAGTGATGACATTTTAACTCTTAAGAACATGTGGAGGATAATGGCTGGTTTTAGCACAAACTTTCAGGGATTTCTTTAATGAGATGTGACTGCTAATTTTCCCCAACACAGTGCAAGCCTGTGATATGAAATGAAGACATTTGATAATACTTATCTCAGTGACAGACTTGAGGACAGAACAATAACTTCTTAAATGACCAGCAATCAATTAGCACTGTCTCAATGTATGACTTTAATAGGTTTAAGATGAGTTCAGAATATATTCATTTCATCAGTCATGCATGAGTTATGATGGCTGCTTCACATTATACCGGGTTTACAATTTGTGTGGAATCTGTTTTCAACCAAATCGGATCCTTTCACACTTTTTGGAAACAGACCCAATTTGAGACCTCAAAAAATAAGATATGAAGTGTGGGATACTACATTTACATAAACGCTTGTGATTTGTGTGAAAGAAATCATATTTAACTGTGAATTCCTGAGATTCGAAGCCCAAGATCTCAGAGTAAAGTCATTCATTTAATTCTATCTGACTTTCTAGCAGATTCATAAATCTTGAAGTTGAACTATGTACCTGTAATCATGCATTGCAATGAGGTGGAACTACATGAGGAATTTGGCATGCCATATCCTTTTAAATCACAAGTTTTACAATGAGGTAAGTTCATTGGTGCATACATTAAACTATAACAATAATTCACCAGGAAGTGTCTTCACACAGTACAATAAAATTTTAGGTGAACAGATATGCGTACCAAAAACGTTCCTTCGGCTCTAACGATATTAAAAGTTTCGAGATTCGGAGGTGTTAGAATAAAAGCAGGAGAGAGAAAAATATAATGGTGTGAATGAGAAAGAGAGAGGTGGAAAAAGACTCTCTCATCGAAGACGTGTTCAGACCTATGTGGGAGAAATGCTGTACAGTATTTACTCAGGTGGAATAATACACATCAACGCAGGCCACTGTGTGGTGACAAAACAAAGAGGATTCCAAAGAATGTGCTCCATGTGCTCCTAAGCCTGCTCAAGTGTAATTGCATTTCCCAGTTGGATAGTCAGCCTTGACCAACAGGATGGGTTCATGTGAGAGTTCCAGCAATAACTCTATAGACACAACGGTGTTATATCACTCATGATGAAATGTATAAACTTCAGAGTTGATTAGAAAATTAAGACGAATGCTCTTGTCTAAATGATTCATATAACTCTTTAAGCTGTATAGGAAGTAAAGATTTCTGCCAACTTCAGGTGAAATTCTAAAATGTAATATATACCACTGGTTTGGACATAAATGCCTGGAAATTGTATTGCTGGCTGTTATGGAGCAGGTGTACATTCCTTAGAAAGAAGAGCCAGAAATCCTTAAGGGAGCAGAGGTTAAACGGTTCCTTACACGTACATGAACACATGTCATATGTCATGTTGAAAAATGAGGTCTGTAGGTGGGAGTTGCTATCATAATATCATGATGTCGGAAAGTGGATAAGATGGAATTCCATAGTTGCAGTGAAAAAACAGGTGCACACTGAACCTATCAAAAGGACAAGGATAACAGGGCAGAGTGTTTTCTATGATACAGCTGGTATTCGAAAGGTGCAAACAGGGATCATCCTCGACAGATACATTTTATTCTTTTTTTTTATCACAGCTGTTTGTGTTCAAAGCAAAGATTCAATGTTGTAAAAGAAAATATTTGCTTATTCCTGACTTAAAACTACATTTAATCATTGATTGGTATTAATGTTTGGATCAGCAATCCTTATGGTAAGGAATGTATCACGCTATTATTATTTACCACATTTGGCAGATGCCTTTATGCAGAGTGACATTTCTAATTTTAAAAACTCATTTCTATACCCAGAAGTGGGAGCTTGGTGGACCTGGGATTCAAACTTGCAACCTTCCAATTGGTAGGCCAAAGACTTTGCCACTAGGCTACCACATCCCTCGTTATAGTGGCTCCCAATTAAGAATTCTTTTGTTTTCTAATCCTTTTGTGTAGCAAAAAGTTACAGTATACTGCCAAAAGTATGCAAACACATGACCATCACATTTAAATGTGCTTTTTGAACATCCCTTTCCATATTTGGTCCGCAGTTTGCAGCATAACAACCTCTGAATTTCTTGAAAGGCTTTCCACCAGATTTTGCAGTGTGGCTGTGGGGATTTGTGTTCATTCGGCCACAAAAGCATTAGTGGGATCAGGTACTGATGTTGGGTGGGGAGGCCTGGGATGTGCTTGTTGTTCCAGTTAATCCCAAAAGTTCTGTGCAGGCATTAAATCTTGGAAAACCACATCTTAATCAAGCTTGCTTTGTGCACAGGAGTACTGTCCTGCAGGAACATGCTCTGGATCATTAAATTCAGTGAAGAAAATCCTTAAGTCTACTTTGCACACAGACATTCTTAAAAATCCTTTTCTTTTAACTTTGTGGGCAAGACCCACATATGGGTGTGATAGTCAGGTGTCCACATATTTTTGCCATATATTGTCCTACCCGAATTCTAAAAGGGAGTGAAAATGATATATTGTTCCATCCAATCTTACTTTAAAAATACATTTTAATGCTCAGAAGACTGGAAACTGTCTTTTTTTGACAGAGCAGGAAGTTGTACTTCTCACTGAGCTGTTCCAGATAAGGCACATTACACTGTTCTCAGCCTGAAAATGTGCTGTATAAAAATAGATCAGGCTATGCTCAATCTTTTTTTTTGATGATTTTAGAGAAAGGTCACAGCTGTCCATTAGATGTAATGATTAAACAGGATATCTTCCATGCTTTTACCATCCTTTTATCAATGTTCAGATCACACTGCAATGTCCAGAGTCTGTCTGACTTGATTTTAGTTTTTTTTTTTACCGTAAATTCTGGGCCAAGATCATTCAACTGCACCTTGCATCTATTACATCTGTAAAAGTGCTCATTTCATGGGTCACATTTGGTGGGTATGGTGCGAGAACTGAGCTTTTCATTAATGGCAGCTGCTTCTTCCAACTGGGGCCAATCATCTTAAATATCTGCAGGGAAAAAAATGGAGAAAAGGGATCTGCCTTCACTGTGCTTTAAAACATCAAACGTGTCATAACAGAGTGATAGTTGTGAAATTATTTTTGATTTCTTCCATAACGCATCTAAGCACCAGCCATAAGAAATGGTTTGAAAGATTCTTGTATTAAAATGCATCCAGACGGTTCATATGAAGGTTCATTTAACCTCTTTCGATTCATTTATTTCCTGAAAGGACGTGGCTCAATCTCAGATCATGGCTTTGAAACTGTGTGTTTTAATTAAGATCTATCAATTTGTAATTATCTCTGATGCCTTCCAAAAGAAAGGCAAGACAGAAAAATTTCGGTGTTGGGAAATGATAGTGTTTGCAAAACAAAAATTGATTCCATGAATCCCTGAGGTTGGTCTTGAAATATTCACATTTTTACACCTCTTACAAAAGGATATCTTTGTCCACTTTTTGAATGAGGTTAAACTGGGGGTCAAAAACCGACCCCCAGTCCTTTGTGTGGTTTTCAAGCCGGGGTCACATGATAGCTCTGTATGACTCTTTTTCGAAGGTGCTTTCACCTTTGGTCAAGTGCTTTGAAACCAACATGCTATTGTTATTTTACCGGCTATGACGGGGACAAAGGGCTGACTGACCGACTCACACGCTGACTGTAAACTGATCTGGCTGGGAATTCCACTCTCATTTCTATACAAAATGTGGTCTGTGGACTGCATGACTGACCACCTTATTATCTATACGTGATCAAGGCTTATCAATATACACCATGATGGGTCCACAGACCAAAGACAAGCACCTGCTTTGTACAGGAAGTCCCATTGATATAACAGGTAAAATTTAGTTTGTATTCAGGAAAGCATTCAGACGAATATTGTGGCAATATATTCATTATTCATTAAAACAGATTAAAATAAAATCTTCGAGAATTAGTGAAAAGAAAAAAATCTTTTTTAGTCTGTTTTCTCAAGAAAACACTTCTCAGTCATTCCTTTGCATGCTAATGAAAGTTTAATCAGATATCAAATAAAAACACCTTCACAAGCTGAGCAAAGCAAGTGTCCTATCTCAATTAATTACCATGGTAATATTTACTTTAAGGGAACAATGTCTACAAATAATTAGAAGATTATTAGTAACTCTAATGGACTTTTACTAGATGATAGGACATTATCAGCTCTGAGGTTATATATAGGGTTCACTATTAATTAGCAAGCACAAAAGGTAAGTGAAGCACCAAATTATATGGCTGATGTTTGCAAGTGCTATGGAAAAATGGTCAGTAGTTATTATTTTTAGTTTAGAAAGATTCTGGTCTTACATGTCTTAACTGCAAGAAAAACGTTTTAAACACATTTGCCTACAATGTGTTCAGAGATGAAATCCTTGACGCCAGCCACAATACGCGTGACTGTGGGTGTTAGTGTTTTAAGTCCTGACACAGCATTAAATTCTAACAACCATATGTGTGCAGTATTTATGTTGTGCTGACATTCTGAACATAAATTTTTAGGAGCTTTGTGGTTTTGAAACAGCTACACATGGAATGTATGGATGTGGTTTCCAAAAGACTTCAAATGTGGGCTTAGAGATGTGTTAATAAATCGATGTATGGGCTAAAGTATAGTGATATACTGAATTCCTGACCCTCACAACATTCGTAGGAATTCTGTGACGTGTGAGCTGTTTAATTTGATTTCATGATTGGAAATCCGTTAAAAGAAACTACAAGCAATACCGTCATCCTAATCTGACCTTCAGGTAACTTGTATGAATCCCGAAACCATGCTAGAGCTGTTCCTTCAAATTTTGCTGGCAGAATACAAACAGGGCATCCTTTTTGACATCATCATATCACTTGCTAAACACAGAGAAAAAAACAAATAGGAGGGTGGTGTGCGGTGAAGGGTGAGGTGGGGGTTAGAACACCTTCGGTTTCAAATGCGTACCTCCCAAACAAAGGAGCCCCTGAGGCACCTTAGCACAGGTGTGACCTGGATTTGATAAACTTAACTTCTTACCCAGAGTAAATAATGCCAAAGCTGCCCAGGTGCACCTTTTGTTTGTGTGTGACTTTTGGCAGCGGTGCGACTTTCGCAACAGGGCCGGGGGAGGAGAAGCACAATGCGTCCGAGCTCAAGGCTTTATGAGCTCAGCTGATGGCACAGATAACATAAAAAAAAAAAAGGCTTGGAAGGGTCGGGTCGCTCCTTCCAACACACCCTTTTCTGAAGGATGCTGGCAAAGACACGTAATGACACTAGCATTTTTGTAGCTTCTATTGTTTAATTTTGTTTGATGGGATCAGTGTTTCAGGTCTTGCCTGTAGGTTAGACAAATAAATAGTTTTATTACTATTTTTAAAGCTGTCACAGATTATTAACAAGTCATTTATCTGACTCAGGTCTATTGAAAAATAGATGGGCTGTGATCCAAATGAGAGGAGACATAAAAGAAAGTACGTGTATTAAAGCTGTGTGGTCTTCCAAAGAGATTTGTGTGAGTAGATTGTTTTTAATGACATAGCAGCCTATACCAAATGTTACACTCCTGTTCTCACACATGGAAAATCACATTACATCAGTCAGAAAATGGTTAATCATTCACACAGTGTGTTAGTGATAGTGAACAGGACTGCGCTATGTGCTGAGAGAACATGTTTGATCAGGCAATCCTGAGGGCTCAGATAGACTTCTTTACAGTATAGTTTACACAAGTGGGTGGTCTTAATATTCTGCTTCATCAAAGATTAACCTTTTTTTTTGTAATGTGATTCTTTTTTGTAATGTGATTCAGAGAGCACTATTTTTATCCGGTCTAAAGGAGGTACAATCCTTACATTATGCCAAGGTAGGATGTTGAGGAAGAACACCAACACAGAAAATGAGAGCAGTGGGGATAATTCAGGCTTTCTTCTATAAGCATGTTTGACTGATCTGCTCAATTTACATTATTTAAAGCCTGCTGGCGCCAGTATATCTGCATAGGTGTGTAGGAAATGAGAAAAATGACACACGTGACACCTATTTACGAATATATGTTAAATAATGCAATTTTATAAAAAATAACAGTCTATAACATGAATGCATATCAGATGATTTAGAACCTTTGCATATGAGTGTATATAATTTTGCATGAATTTTTTAGGGAATGTTACTACGTTCTCAAATGTTGGCTTGATTTTAAATAGGGTTGGATGTAAGGGGGCTAAGAAAAAAATAAACATTTTTCCAAATGCCATATTTTATCAGAGGAAGCACTTTAGTCGGAGAACAAAATGCAAAAAGGGGTCAGGGGGTCATGCTGGCATAATATTGTTGGAAATACACAACGGTGTTTTGTTCTGATGTTTTTCTTCTCCTCAGTTCTAAACACAGGAAGCGCTATACCAGACAGTGCTTGATTCACAGCTTGTGAATTACCAGCTTTTTTTTTTTTTTTACAGTGTTACAGAGGTTTCTTTGAATATTTGCGTAAATGAACAAGCTGTAACTAAGTCTTTTATACCAGCCTCGGTAACACCAGCTTATAATGTTAAAATTGAAGTGGTGGTGTAGTATTGTTTACAGAATCAACATTTTGGGGGAAAAATCTGGTCAGGGACTCTGTCTACACTTGCCTGCTGCACCTCTTGTGATCTTATAATTGCAAATGCAAAAGGGTCATATAAGACCCGAACAAATTGTGGGGATATGTATGCCTGTCTCCGGGTCGTCGTTTATTCATTTCCCTTGTGGTGCACGGCTCTTGTTTCATTAGAAACATGTAATATTGTCACTAGTTGATGCATGTGACAAGCAGTGATGATAAACATGTAACCCTGTGTAAAAGGTCAAAGCAACAGACAGGTCATTTTAATCCTGAACCTGTGACAAACTACCACACCACATACACACACACACACACACACACACACACATATATATATAGTTTTAAATTATGCATATTGATTAATTTGTATTTACTGAAAACCACAATTAGTTTAAGAAAAAAGACTGAGAGAACTTGACAGTAAAGCAAGAGGTCTTACCCCCATAAACAAACAAACAAATAAACAAACAAACAAATAAACAAATAAATAAATAAACAAAAAAAACCTAAAATAATAAATTAATTTAAAAAATTTTTTTGGGACAGCAGGTTTTCAGTTGAAGAAATTATTATTATTATTTTGCATGTATAACCCTGAACAGAGTTATAGGTTGATGGCACCCTAAGTACCAGTGATCTCATTTTCTGCTGTAAATGTAAATGAATTACTGAAATTAGCATTAATTTATTTAATCATTGGGAAAATCTTGATTTAGAGATTATGAATATGGTGAATGATAAGGAATATATTCTGCCATATGTAATTCAACATGTAATTTTCATGTTGCATTATGTTGTACTACTGTACAAGAATACTATATATATATACTATACTAGAATGTACCACATGGTACCAATATGAAGTGTCGACGACTTTCACTTTGGGCTTATTGTTGAATTCTGTTCTTCTTGCCTCTTCTTGTTTTAATATTATTAATATATATTTCTGGCTGTGCAACTGGCCAGATTATTAAGGCACTGAAGCAATTTAACCAAAAATTATTAAAATGTTATTAAAATATTATACTACTTTTGCAGCAGTAAAAAAAACGATAATTTCAATATTTATAATTTGATTAAAAATTCTGACAACAACCATTGACCAAGAAGTCATGAGAAAATAAACCTTCCCATCACATAAAATTCGAGCTTCTGTTTACTGTAATTAAACTGAATGATGTGGCAAATTTGCAAACAGAAATTTATCTCCACCATACAATCAGACTAAAAGGCTTTTCTCTGATCTTTGTGTAAGATAGTTTTTAATTGTGCGTGTAAACTTAACTGCTATGGATAATGGTGTGATGTGGGATTGAAAAATGTGTGTGTGTGTGTGTGTGTGTGTGTGTGTGTGTGTGTGTGTGTGTGTGTGTGTGTGTGTGTGTGTGTGTGTGTGTGTGTGTGTGTGTGTGTGTGTGTGTGTGTGTTTGTGTGTGTGTGTTTGTGTGTGTGTGTATGTGCCTTCCCCTGCTTAACATAGTGTAGATTATGTTCTTGTCCTGATGGAATTGGCTAAATATTTTCAGGGGGAATCCCCTTTAGGTAGTGAACACAGTGCTGTAATAATGTACTCACATTATTTTTCCCACTGCGGTTGGCCTCTTCACGCTCGGCCAGGGCTCTCAGGAAGTTGTCTTTGAGTTCTTTTCCTGCACTTGCCAGGGTCCTGGAAAAGTCAACAAAGAAAGCATTTGAAATGTTCCTTTTAAAAGGTCTTTAATGCCTAAAATGTTCTCTCGGCAGTTTTCTTTAATTAAACACACACAAACGCTGTGTGCTTTTTTTTATAAAAATTCATTTCTTATAGCAGTCATCACATCTAATCACCTGTTTCTGAGGTAACAAAAGCTGATCGAATAGTAAACTAACTTGCTGCTTTCACTAAGACAGCAGGATGTAGCAAGGCACATTAACACAAAAAAAATTAAAAGAAAGAACTAGACGGTGCTGAAGTGAAAATTTACATAGATGCATGGCCTGAACCTGCCGCACGAAGAGTCTCATTTTTTAAAATACATTAAACCCCTAAGTACTTCAACATGGAACGGAAAAAATAAATGCAGCCAAATGGCATTAAATCAAAACCGAGTAACCCACAAAACAAGAAGTGATTTATGAATTGCAAAATGTGCGCAGTCCCAGCGAGTGATTTTGGTCCAATAACAGGATTTTAGAGGTAATTAATCACAGTGGGAAATGCTATTGCATGAATTTACTTTCTCTCCTGCGTTTCACCTCTATCTCATGTTGAATGTTGCTTTTCAGCATGATTGGATTCCCTGCCATGGAAGCAAAGGTTTGGCATGCTGCAGGATCTGTGGCACCTGACAAAACACTTGCACTCATCTTGCACCTTTCACAGTGCAGTACCAGCAATAGCGCCTTGTCATTCCTCCAACCTTCACTTTGCTCAGCTTTCATAGTGTCTGCATTATGTCTGCAGAATCATCTGCTTGCCAGTAAACAGGTATTTGAGAACTTGCTCTGGTTTACGCACTGTTCTGTGAGGTGCACGGAGAGGTGAAAAGGGTAGCTTGGGTACAGCGTGACCGATCCTTACCTGGTGAACATATACAGTACAGATTATATTACACTGCATTCTCTGTTTACTGCAATTGACCCAGGTCATCTCTCTCTCTCTCTCTCTCTCTCTCTCTCTCTCTCTCTCTCTCTCTCTCTCTCTCTCTCTCTCTCTCTCCTCTCTCTCTCTTTCTCTCTCCCTCACACACATACAGTACACACACAAGATTTACAGCAAGTTTTACAGAAACCTTTATAACTTGTATTTAATTATTACACTAATATTCTGAAAAGTAATTAAGATTTATTTTAAATTATCTTTATGGACATTAAGCAAAGCATATACAGTTTGACATTCATCTTCAATGGTTAATTTAACACTCTTCTAAGAAGCTCAGTTATGATGGTGGAAGACAATCTCCTCCCCAAACTCACAGTGATATATGGTATACTGGCAGAACAGGTCACTTTAATTGGTCTGTTTTTCACATTAGCTGTTTTCTCCTGAACAGGAATAAAGACATAATGGCTTTGACCTATACATAACCATGAAGTCAAAAGCTATACACCTGCACAGGTCAGAAGATCTAATATTCCTAATGGACCTCTAAACACTCTTAAGTTTAAGTCATCACTTGTTGCCCAATTCAGGTCAGAGACAGACAGGTAAGAGACCTTTTGCAAACATGCCTCGTTACTCAGAAAGGATTTAGCAGACCATGATGTGATTGGAGCCTCTTCTGTTTATTCTGGATGAAGAAAAAAAAGTGTGTGTGTGTGTGTGTGTGTGTGTGTGTGTGTGTGTGTGTGTGTGTGTGTGTGTGTGTGTGTGTGTTGGTGCAGCTCTAAGTAAATGTAACACACACATGCCATTTGTTTTGCTCATCATCCTACTTGGCAGTTTGAACGACCTAATCTGCAGCTGGATGCCAAGTACTGTAAAATTAGCAAGACCAAACACCTTACTAGACAGAAACACCAAAGTTAGACTCAAAATGACTGACTAACTGATTCACATACACATCTAATATATTTACATATCATATTTTTATAATATATTTTTGTTGTAAATATTTGAATCATGTCAACAATATCTATGCTGAGGTATGTAAATGATCATACCCGCAATCGAGTAAGGAAAACAATTCTAGGGATGTGCTGTAGGTAAATAATCACAGGGATCAGCTGACACAAAGTTCAGTTCATTTATCAAACCAAAACTGATAATGGTCCTGTAACACCACATTTTAAAACATTTTGTCTTATATTACTCCATTTGGCAACAATCGATCTTTATTGCTAAATGTCATACTTTTTATTTCTTTATATTTCCATTTAATAGGGCATCAAATGAAGTTCATGTTTTCACTCGTATCATTGCAGCTATAAACAGTGGGCTATTTCCATTACCAGCCAATATAATTCTCTTGAATATGTGGTTTGTCGTGTTACTGTGAAATCACACCTGTGTCAATGTTACAAATTGCTGACCCTGGAGACTCTTTCCATAAACACTATACATTGCCTTACAGAAAAATCCACCCTGTGTACTGTAAGTTACTTGTTACAGCAGATGATAGCATAGTGCATTAATATTAACCTTTCAGTTGGTACTACTGTCTGAGTCATGCTGTTATAGAAAATGAATCATCTGCTCTTTACCAAATCAACATTCAACAGTACTGTCTGTAATGTCCACTGTTGCTAT
This sequence comes from Tachysurus fulvidraco, assembly GCF_022655615.1. Lineage (NCBI taxonomy): Eukaryota > Metazoa > Chordata > Actinopteri > Siluriformes > Bagridae > Tachysurus > Tachysurus fulvidraco. The sequence continues at coordinate 7,337,314 of NC_062526.1, forward strand.
ACCAACAATACTGTGTAATAAAAATGAACCATATTCTTGTATATACATTTACATTATATTGACTATCTATCATGAGCTTTTGCTAATAAGAACAAAATCTTCAGAGTAACAAGTATTTTTCTCCTAAATGTTAACACTTACAATGCAGCGTTTTGACACAACAGCTTATCTTGATTTAATTATATAGCATACCCAGTCCATATGATTGCTTATGATTTCAAATTCCTTACATGATATATGGCAGGAAGATCTTGTATTGATTGCAAACCTGCCTGGAAAATACTTAGAACAGTGATTAATTTGTTTCTCTGTTTAACAGTATTGAGGAAAAACTATCAAAATCGAGAATAGGTTGATAGTGATCGTGGTCAGAATAAGATTGGTGTAGTTATGGGGAAATTATACCTCCAAATGATATCCATTACTTTTAATTCACTAACAGCAGTTCTATATTAAAGCTCCACCCTTGTAATAATAACTTTTCAAAGCAAACTTTTAAAAGTTCACTAAGCATTTGAAACTAAGCTTATATTTTGGGCCAGTAAAAGGTTAACGTTTTCTAACTACGTTGGGTAATAAAGTACTGCATATCCTTAGGAATCACATTGGGCTGGTGTTTCGTGGACACAGCCCTAATCCTGCCTAATTATAGAGGGCTATACAAAGGTTTTATGAGAGTGATTAGTTGGACACCCCTGATGCAGCTGTGCAAGGCATTTCCAGACCAAAACAATGTTTAACAATGGAACACTGGAACAATTTACACTGATAGATCAGAAACATCATATTAATTAATATCAACCCTCTAGCTCCCTACTCCACAAGACATATTATTAGCTAGATGATATCAGAAAATTGCCAAAAGGTTTTGGGGGTTTTATCAATCAATTAGAGAGCTGTGAGGTAAACAAAATGACAGGAAAAAGACTTATTAGCTAGTTAGATTTGTGTTCATGCCAATGTGACATATCATCAGTGATGGCTCTGTTGAGTTAGTTACATCATGTACTTAAATCATGTGGTCATTAAAAAGCACATGGACATTCCTAATCCTTTTAAAAAAAATAAAAATTTTAACACCTCTAAATTCTCTTTTCTGAATAGTCAGGTTGTGTTGATGAATTTTCTATAACAGCAGTCCTGCCTGCTGTAATTTACATACGTAGTAGGCAGCTGTTATAACACATTGCCATTTTTCTATAGTAACAAATTACACCAGTACTGTACCTTTATGGTTGACCTTCCATATAAACAGAATAAAAATGTGTGTAGTTGTTGATATTGCGACGGTTTCTGTGAGGAGATGTTCAGTGACCTTGGAAGGAGTCTCCAGTGTCAGCGATTTGTAACGGGATTGTAAGGTTTCAGTTGTAGAATAAACAGCTGTTTATAACTGGAATAACAAAAGTAATCTCAACGGCAACATAAGAATTACATGGAAAAAGCCACTACATTCCACATTTCACTTGAGTTGTTATATTTCCTAAAGCTATATAGCCATAGAGAAGTAGATTATTCTTGCTTGTGATGAAACTAAATAATTTCACATTTGTGCAGTGTTTGAATTTCTGGGCAAGGGGCAAACAGATGTGCCTTAATTACAATTTTACATAGCAAATTGGAAAGTACACATTTATTCGCTTTCCAGATGCCGCAAACGTATTCAACGGGTGGGAGGGAAGCTTCTGAGAAAACATTATTACAGTCCAACAAAATCCGACAACACTGCTCCTCATATCCGGCATACCTTTAAAGCTTGTTACTTTCTGGCAGCTATGTGTGGTGAAGATGGAGATAGAGATAACTGATTATGATTCCATCCATTAACATGAACGGTTTTGTATGAGAACCTTTTGAGAACTGAGCAAGGAAACTGCAAAGTATGTGATTTTATTGAATAATAAAAATATAGGCAAACATATGTATTTTTATATAGCTTTATATAGTGAATGGAAGGACTCCTAGGAGTACAGGTCTGGGGGAAATAGTTTGTCTTGGACTCTGCTGCATGGTCATGTGGTCTCAGAGCATCTGAATCCATCACTATTTTAATAGGGCTATGATAAATGGTCCTTAGAGGACAAGCCTAAGTGGCCTTGAAATATGGTGTTGATGCACACCATGGGCCTTGTTATTTACATCCAATTTCAGGGTGTTTTGGATTTAAGACATGCCACTCAGCTGCATGATGTCAAACTGAGATTACAAGGTGTGTACAGTATGTGCATGTCTTGGGTATCTGTCCTTGTTCTAAAAAAAAGTGCTAAAATCACACTATTTAAATTCTTAGATGATCTTTTAGCAGTGCCTCTTGAATGCTTGAACCTGTGCACACAGTCACTTTTTAAAGTAGGGATACATCAAGGAAGTAATTAATCACAGTTAAGTGCAATAAAAGAAATTCTTGCTCCTAATGGATTTCAGATGGTCTTTTATGCTTTATGCTTAACTCTCGTGTGTAATTATCACAATAATGAAGATAAGCCTTAAAATGTACATTATTGGAGTAGTGAACAGCCCAAAGAATGTAAATGACATAAAGCGAGAGAAACCATAAGGCCTCACACGACAAATGTCACTGTAATTCTGAATGAATAGATGCTTTTCATTCCTGCAAAGTGAAAGGTTCCAGCTGTAAACCAAATCCAATAGTGTGTGTTACACTTTAATATCAGTATCCAACCCCTGTCATGAAATATATTGGTCCTGTCAAAAGTCCTTAGCTCAAACAGTTGGTGTTCCAGATGTTTTGAATTCCAAAATTGTTGTGAGGAAAATGCTTTGTTTTCGCACACAAGAGTGAGATGTCTCGGATGTACTATTTTTGTATAATGTAACTTTTTTGCTACAGTCATGCACAAAATATTCTGGACAGATGTTGGCCACATTTATATTAGAAAATGAAATGTAAAAAAATAAAAGTAGATATAATTTATGAATATATTAAAGGCTAAATAGAACTAGACTGGACAGAGAAGCACATACTCTTCTTTTTTAGATGAATGAAACAGCCAACCCATAAACATGCACAAGTATGTATTTACAGAGATGTCAGACCATTCTTGTTTAGCTGGAATACAATCTAAACATGCAGTATATAAAACAGCTAAACTCTTACATCTATCCAACACCAGCCTCAAATAAAAGGATTTAAACTTTAGACATTATCTAAAGATAAAAGATCGGTGCGAATTGGGCAGTGTTCGTCTTAAATCTATGATCCCTTTTAAACATCATACTATTGCACTGATAACAGGGTATATTGAGAAAAAATGGCCCATTGGGACAAACGAGAGGTTGTATTTTTTCATTAACAGTTAACATTATGTCTTCTTAGTCTGATGCATACTCATTTGTTTGTGTCTGTTTGTGTTACTGTGTCTTGAGCCAAATCTCGTTGGTTTCCTGTGTTTCCTATTCTCCTGGTATTTCCTTGTTTTTGATTTTCCAGTTCCCTCTTCTTTTTTTGCCTGCCTGTGGACTAATAATTTAGAGCAGAATTAAGTGTTACACCTTCACAGGGATTTATTATATCAGCCAGTAAACTGTAAAATCAATCATAAAATTCTTGCTCCGTTCCTATACACTGTAGTAATATTGCACAGGCTCTCCTCTTTCTTACCCCCTTGCATGTTAAAATAAACTTAAATTTGAGGGAGGAATGTAATTTATACCCTTCTCTGGCCAATGCTCATAATGGAAGTCTTAGAGGACGCGTAGTGGTGAAAGTGCAGGGGCAGCACATATTTGAAGACTGGGAACCCACTTCATCTTCAGTGTGAGTTGCTAGGTCATGGAGGCCGAGGCCCCAATGTAAACACAGGTGCTGAGGAGGTGCGTAAATGGGGTTACCCCCATCCAGTAGCAAGAGAAACACTGAAAATCACGCTATGAGAGCATAAAATATCCTTCTATGCAACACATAAATATCATCTATTTCCTTTTCAAAATGAACTACCCTTCATTAAGGCTCATTTGTGGGTATTAAGCCTTAGTTATTACACAGTGGTAGCAGATAGTGATCAAATGATCACATACCGATTTACACATTTACATAGACCCTGATTTATCTTAGGTTTCTTAAATTAAAAAGCAACAGGAAATAACTTTGTGATTTGTGAATTTGAATTCCTCTATGGGATAAATGTGAAGATTGAAATATTTCATTAATGTGGACTAATTAGAGGGCTGAAAATGGCAAGTCATTATGTCTAGATGAAATGAGTATTCAAGGTTGTGTCGCAAACTGGATACAACATACTAAAATGTCAAAATGACAAAGATTCAGCAGCTTCAAAAGCAAAATCCCAATAATAGCACAGACATCTGGATTCCAAAAGAGCAAAACTGACAATCCTCTTTGAATGGGGAGTTGGGCATTAATCTTAATCAGCTTACATGTCAATAAAATTCCTACTGCATCCCACAATACATAGTATATTTGGTTCACTTTCTGCAATTGGGTCGATCCAGTGACAAATTTTGAAGCCTGAAATTGGCCCAACACCACCTCAATCAAGCTGTTTTAATTTGCAAGTGTGAATACTGTGTCCTCACCTGCCTAAACATACCACATAAAGTAGTTAAACACACTGAACTGAATAATACACATACGTAGAGTTGCTTTGTTCCCATAAATAAATAATACCTCTCATTGTTTAATTTAAAAAAATCTACATGGCAGCTAGAGCTGAATTAACAACAATTCCATTACATGTTTACATATATATTCATATATTAGAAAATATATATACAAAGTGCTTTACAAAAATAAAGACATTACTGGCTATAGCTTTCTTCTTCTTCTTCTTCTTCTTCTTCTTATTATTATTATTATTATTATTATTATCAAAATAATGACATATAAGCAACTGGATATATGCGATTTTGTAATTAGTATACCAATTAAATTTAGATTAATCAATTAAACAGGACTGAGTGATCATGAGGGCAAACGTTAAATGTTTTCATGACTTTCATGCTTGCAATGTGGAATTCTTAGACTTTTCATTACTGTAAATACTCTGGTGACCTTAAAATAAATCCTGATAGAAATAAGACTTTGTCCTAATAATGGACCCACCACAAAGTAATACAAGTCTCTGCTGGGGGTAAACGGCTTGTCACTGGAGCCAGAGTATCTATGAACTATCTCTGAATGTGTTTACAGCGGTATAAACAACACATTAGTGTGAGGGGATGCTTACGGACAAGACAGATTCATGGGACCCTTTACCTCCTGTAATAATCTTTCAAACAATTTATTCAGCAAATGCTTTGGCATCTCTAATATGTTCCATTCAGCTGCATACTGGCAAATGCATCAAAAACACTTTAGCTGGACGGCTCAATTTGTCACAATCTAGTCTAACAGTTCATAAAAGTAAAGAGAAGGCAAGAGCCGAAATCTGCAAACATTCTACAAAAATGTTAACGATTAATACGTGGAAGTGATATAGGAGACATTTGTCTTCCTGATAAAAAACAAACAAACAAACAAACAAAAAGAACGGAGAGCATGAGCAGTTTGGTGATGACTGTGGCTGTACTGTAGCTCTTCACTCTCTTCTCAAATGCATTCATGAGACATTGTAAAGTATGTTTAGTTACAAATGTATTATTTTGTGTGTTGAGTTGGATGATGCTCAGATCCTTGCCGTCTACTTCCTCTCTCTCTCTCTCTCTCTCTCTCTCTCTCTCTCTCTCTCTCTCTCTCTCTCTCTCTCTCTCTCTCTCTCTCTCTCGCTCACTCTTGCATGAAAGCACAGGATAAACAGGATTTGGAGAGAGCTGCTTGCTTTGGACAGATGACCACTAGCATGAGAAGGCCAAAGTTCCTCATAAATCCTCCTACCTCAAGCAGATGTTTAAACTGTATTTTACATTTAACCTTTCTTCCACGTGGACATTTTTCCTCGAACGTTATGGCAACTGCAAATGATTTGAGAGTGGTCAAATCAATGTTCTCCTACAACACTAGTACACTAAAAAAAAAAAAAAAAAAAAAAGTCTTTAAAACTAATAAATCACAAGGCAACCATAACCAAGAACTGTTAAGGACCTGAGAGACTGAAACCCAGAAAATAAGCACAATTTTATCAAGTGCACGACAAAAGGTGTTTCCTGTGGCGCTCCCCTAACTTTGTACTATCCAACATGTTCAATAATGATTTATCTCTGAGCTGTGCTCAAGCTCAGATTTACTATCTGTTTGTACAGCTGAGAGGAGAGGCAGTGTTTAATGCCTGGAATATAATAAAAGAAATCCAATACATCGCACTGCCCTGAGGACTAACTCTCTGCTATTCTATCACCTACGTCTAACAAATTTGATACTAACCGAATCCTAATTATCATTAAACGTTGCTGTCATTTTCTGTTCCACCTTGAAATGTGTTACAGCGGATCATTTCAGTCGTTATGGATTAAATGTTTTCAGAATCCCTTTGTTGGAAAATGTTTGACATCCATCATAAAACCCAGCTTCATCCACAATTTACAAACAAATGACTCGGCTGGATGATCCTAAAAGAAAAGTTCAAATTCCATGAAGAAGTCTGGGGTATTTCAGGGAGGGACAGACGTGTGAAAACCTTTTGTTACAGTTCGGGAGAATAAAATTGAGCTCAATAGCTAGGCAGATGGCAACTTTAAATAATACAGTGATTTCTAAAAAATCAGCACTTACAGTACTTTGAATATTTTTCCTGAGGGTACTTGGGTGAAAAGAATCTTATGGAAAATATTATTTTGGTCTGTTGAACGTCAAGGGAAATTCCACACAGCATGACAATTTACTTAACTCTCTTTTTTTGGAAATCCTCTGTCACCTCTGATTAAATTGAGCCAAATGTATCAATTACACATGCTGTACTCCCTGTTCTACCCTCATTACTAACTCTTCATGTATGTGTTAGAAGGTGCCCCGAAAATGAGTCCCACAGCTGTCACACATTTAGACACGAGAGATAAGTGATAACATAATCTGTGTTTTTTTCTCTGGACCTACTGATTTGCATTTAAAAACATGGAGCCAAAGGGTTGCTTTAATGTTATTAACATAGGCGTCAGCTAATCCTTTGTTAATTTCTTTTTTCCAAGCTGGATAATTTGTACCCCATTTCAACATCTTAAATTTATGAAACTTTTTCCTTTTCAAATTAAATGAGTCTAGGACAGAAATCTGACTACGTTCCACTCCATAAGCAATCCAACGAGCAAAGAGAATTATATAAGGTCTCACTCTTAACTTAATTTATGTCAGATGATTGAATACTTTCAGACAGGAAGTATGAACTTGCCTATCCATTTAAGTGTGTTTCCTTAATGAATCTTCCATACTTAATTATGATTGATTCTTTTCCAGCCCTATAATAACATACTATTAAAGACCTAAACATGACTTCAGCTATAGCCCAAGTTCAGGAACTGTATTCCTCCATTACACACAAGCATGGGTTATTACATTAATCTGCTTTGCACATGTTGGCTTTGTGGGTTTAGCCTCATCAGCTTGTAAGAGCTTCTAATCATACTCTAGCTTGGTGGCCATTTACCACACTGTAACTTAAAAGCACCATGAATCCTAGTCATCTGAATAACTAGTTTGACCATGAGACTATGAAGCACTTCATCTGTATTTGCAGGTTTGTACACTTTTTTTTTCATGTTTGTGCATTAAACAGCATGTCCAAAGAAGTCAGGAACCAATGGGAATATGTTGAGCAAACATGACAGCTGAGAAAATGTGCAAAGCATAAGGGTGAAAATGTATCGCATATGTTGTAAATAGTAAACACAAAATGAAGTCGTAGTTTATGAAGATGTAGTTTTGCTTCCATAGATTGGTTCCTGGCCTTTCCTACACACACACACACACACACACACACACACACACACACACACACACACACACACACACACACACACACACACAAACACACACACACACATATACATACATACACACACTCAAAGAATCAACAAATAGCACACCAACTTTTCCATCCTTTTCAGTTAAAGGACACAAAAAGGCAATTATTATGCCATAAACTAAAAGAGATGAAAAAGGATGATCGGTGTCTTTGGGACACCCGATGCTAAGCTGTAAACTGAACATTAAATTTAATGGAGTCAAAAATGAAACGCAATGCTAAATTAAGTTCATTAGTTTTATGCCCCTGGTTTCTGAATCACCCCATAATGCAACACTTTTTTTATGGCTCATTTCCCTGAAGTCAGAAATAAAGTTAAACAAATAAGCAAAAGAAAAGAACATTTCTAATTCTTGTGTACATCCAATTGCTTGCTTTTTTGTAAATCTTTATGTTTACACACATTGTTATTGTGTTTACACTATTATTATCATTTTTTTAAAATAAAATTTGTTTCTTAAACATGTTTTCTTATCTTTCTTATGTTTATGCTTCTTTTCTTACTATGCACCAACACACCGAGACAAATTCCTTTACATGTAGACCCTACAGTACCTGATTCTGATTCTTAAAATATTAACAAGATCTGGCAATAGTGAAATATTTAAAACACTACACATGACTGCTTAAGTTGTTCTAACATTAAAGTGATTAAAATACAAAGCAAACACTTTTTTTAAACGACTTATTAACAGAAACAGTTAATTCTATCATTTTCAGTCATTTTGATCATCAATGCTTTTTCACCACCAATATCCCATGGAACCACAACGGAAACTTAAAGGTGGTCCTCCTCTTTTGGAAGTGTTACATGAGAAATCATTTAACATAAGAGTTAGAGTTTGCTGCAGAATCCATCATATACATCCACCATTTGGAAAAGATGGGGGGGGGGGGGGGTTTTCCAACTACAAAGCCGATGATGACAGTACTGTCTATTGTCTGTGCCGTGCAGCTATATAATGTAAAAAACACTTCCACCTCTGCTCTTGAATACTGGAGGCCGGTTTATGAGTCATCAAACATCATAGGCCTTGGAGTGTAATGTAAAGGATAAAGATGAATACGTTGCCTGCCTCTGCGTGGTCACTAACCACTGTAACAGTTCCTAATAAAAATGGTTTACTAAGAGGTCCAGAGTGAGTGGGTGGAAAAAGCACTGCACTGCACCGCCAACTTGGACCTGCTCGAAAAATGCTGCTTACATGACAAACGGCATGCGGGGAGGAAATGGTTAAAAGCAGAAAAGCAAACACATGGCTTCATCATGGCCATAACAGAAATTCAGCCCGCCTTCCTTCGAATCTTGTTTGAATTGGTTTGGTGTTCTTCCTATAACTTATTCGCTTTGAGTAAGCACTGATTACGTCCCTTATTCTTGAAGCTGATATTGACTCAATGAAGATTAATCAGTTAAAAAAGCAGTCTAAATGGAACCATCTCTAAGTCTTGACCACACAGTTGTTACATGTGGTGTGAAAACGATCACAAGCACACAGAGCCAGATGATTCCAGGACAAAGCTAACTAAGGTCCTCGTCATCGAGCTTGTAATTCAAAAGAGCCTCATAAATAGGGTCTTCTTAAATAAAGCACCCTGAAGGTCTTTATTGTCTTTTTTTTAAAGACAATCAGATTTTAAAAGTTAATTCACTAGAGTGTCAAGTTGAAGCACAGAAATGATCTATAGCCAGTTTATTAAGTTATGTGGTACAGACACACAATTACTGTATAGGAGTAGTTGTATAGTATATTTATAAGTACATTCTATTTGGTGTTGCACTACGAAAGTAATAACTATGTGTCCATTGCCAACATCCAAAACTGACAAGTGCTCTAAATGTAAATGTGCTAAAGAAAGCTCAGTACATTCTTATTTCCTTTACCAAATTGTAAATCGTAGATTACAACGTTAGCTTTGCTGACATGCCCTCCCATGGTCTTTATCATACAATTACAAGCTGTATGGTAGTTTCGTGACAAGAGCTCCATCACACAAAAATGAACTTGTTATCCTTCAGGTCTCTGGTTTGAGCCACACATGTGCCGAGCTAATTTCTGCACCGCCAAGTTTCATTCGAAACAGCTCATAGCACGTTCACAGCTATCAACCGCATTCAAGACACATGCGTATACACAATTTTAAAAAGAACATTTGTTCCAGATTGCCTTGATGCATTACAAATCTATCAAGGAAGCGGCTTTTGCCAATTTTTGAGTTCTTTTCAACGCTAACAAGCTGAACGAGAGAGCTGGCATTTAAACCCAGTGAATACAGATATTTGTTCAGCTGATTTAAATACAGTTCCATTCAACAGGAACATTCAGCAATGAAAGGTGGGAAAAGACTATTATCCAACACACACAGTTCATTTTCGCAAAAGCTGTTCCATTGTTCTACTCTGAAAGAACACACAGTATATAGTCAAAACTGGTGGCAGTTTTACATCTTCACCCTTCTCATAAGAAACCAGGTGGGCTCCATAATAGTGTTATAATGCTGACTAAAACACTCTTGTTTATGTTTATGTAACTATTGTTATGTATAACATTTAACTGTAAAAAATATTCTAAAACTATACATGTTTAATATAATTTATTGGCAATATAAATAATATAATGGATAAAAAAAAGATACAAAACTCCTGTAAATGTTTCACATCATGGCAAGTGCTGTGAACAGAGCGGTGCCATGAGAACCATCTGACATGGGATGGTATTTCAATTTTTCAGAAACCTTTGTTAAATTTGTGCTAAAAGTGAAGCTACAGTAAATAATTTTAGCATTGTTCCATTTTAGTCAAAACATAGAAATGCCTCCTGTTGATCTAACCTCTGATGCCAGGAACCACTGAACACCATGGCATCTTCGTATAAGCCTGCTTGTCTATGGCTTGAAAACACAGGGTCCAATTTCAGCCTATGCAGACTAAGGATTAACACTCGTGGTGCATGTGTACAGTGTACGTTCGCTGCACAGTTTTACTTGGCCAAGGAAGGATGGCTCCTCCGGCCATTGAGGTAGAAAGACTAGAATTTTGTGGAGGCCTTTTTGGAAGGAGCAAAACAATGGACAAAGAGCATGACTGTGGTAGCTTGCTGCAGGGAAAAGAGTGCCCGTTACGGGCGCGTAAGGTCATGACATCTGCTGACATTTACTGCTGGGCACTGGCCAAGTTGCGGGTTTTGGGGCTCATGCCAGTACCTTATATCAGTACAGCGTTAAACCACCAGGCCTCTGCTTGGCACTTTGAGACCTGTGTGACCCTGAAGTTTTTTTGATCCACAGCTAGCAGTTGTAGATTTGTGAAGATACTGTGAATTGTAAACGTGATGAGTGGGCTCTGAGTTGATAGTCTAGATACTGTGTGTTAATCTAAACAGTTTGTGAATCACTATATGCACAGTGAGTTTTTGACTGTGTGCTCTTAGAGACAAATACTGTAGACATAGCGTCCAATTCTAACACTTCAAATCTGGTTTGTGAAAATGATTTGGTTCATTTATATTTGTCACTGAAAACCACAGAAAGACAGAGAAAAAGAGAGAAAAAAGAGAGACCTGGCAAGAGGAGGCTGAGTCATTCAAACAGTCCCTGGCCTCCGTTTAATCACACAAAGGAAAACCTTAAGTTTACTGTTGTCCTTGATTCAATGCAGTCATAACTAAATGCAGAACCTCTATTCACCCAAACAGCCATCATTCATTCAGGCACCTCTTTCATTCACGTATTCTTCATTGGGCGGAGGTTTGAGTTTCACACAAGTCCTCTCAAAGCAAAATCCCTTCGTTTGTTCGTCTCACACTTTGCTGGCAAGATACCTCCACGGAAAGCTGTCAAATGAAGCATGTTATATACTAGCCTTTAGCAGGGTAACAAAAGGGCAACATCTGATTAGCATTCACTGCACAATCTCCCTCTTCCCTTAGTATTTTATTACCACAGGTGCAAGGGCATTCATTGATCAGATGCACGCTATGGGCAAAGCTTATACTAATTGAAAACAGCTCTATTTATACACCTGCAGGCACTAAAGCTCTCTGAGAATGTGAGGACTTGCAGAAAAGAAAGAGAGAAAGGGGAAGGAAAAGAATGGGGAGAGCTATAGAGACGAGCAAGTCTTACGCAAAGGGCGAAAGAAAGTGCTCGTGAAAACAGCAGCTCTTGGAAAAGCCGAATGTGATGAAAACGACTCATAAAACCTGCTTATGCACAGCTTAATTCTGGTGTGTCTGGCAAAAAAAAGATACGCTGCTCACTGTGTCAGATAATATTAAGACTGAATGTTATGCAACATATCGTGTTGAACATGATGTTTGCATAAATGTCATAGCAGAGCTGTAAATCATTATTCTGCCACAATTAGCACTTTTAAAACTATTAGCACTTACATAAATACAGAGCCAATACACTTAGGCCACTGCACCACCCTTTTTAATGGAACACAGGGCAGTTGATGACCACATGTGACAGTGCAGTTCCAAATCTCTAATTAGAAGGTGCATTCCATTAGTCTTAACAGCATAACAATATGGTCTCAGAGGTACTGGTGAACTCCACAGATAAAAGATTCAAAATAGCCAAAGCTCAAAATAGCCTTATAACAATTGCCATGCTTAGATGCAAACCTTCCTGTTGCAAACCTAAAAAAGATGATGTTGGGCTAAAGACAGAGCCACAGCAACAATTTTAAGAGATTTTGAGACTTTAAGGTGTCTTCCAAGTTCACATGATTTAGACTATGAAGGAGCTTTTTGGTAACTTTTCCTCTGCTTTTCACTTTTTTTTCAGGGACTGAATTTTTTTTTAATCAGCATTTTGATTTTGATGTATTACTTTACTTAAGCTGAAACCAAGAATGTCTAACCATGTTTTAAGTAGGGCTGAATACCAAAGAGACACGTCTACAGGTGGTTTAGGCAGGGGAGCTGGCCACAAGCAGCCAGAGAAAACACAAATATAGTGCTCCAAAAATGTTTCCTGAAGACCGACCACACCAACTATGCAATCATCGCAGAGTGCGAGTCCAAGTTTACGGCATCTCAAAACTCCCACAAACACACAGAAAGCACTGCTTTTACTCTTATCCCAGTCCAGGCAACACAGTCCTAGAATATCACACATGAGACTCATCCGGTGACATTTTTTGGCCAAATGCCTTCAAATAGTACAACAGAAACTAATGTAAACCCTCTTTATATTTCTCAATTTTTTCCAGCTGATAGTAAAATGTTCTGTTCCATGACCCAAATTTATCCAAACAGGGCTGCAGAATGTATTAATTTCATGTTTCTTTTCCTTTCCTACCAGCAGCGGACAGGTCCTTTACCACACTTCCAGCTTAATGTTACTCTCAATATCCAAAATTATAGCAAATGTATACACACTTTAGTGACATTATGCTCTTACACAGCCCATTGTCCTGAAATGTAGAATAAACATGTTACTTGTGAACTTACTGGAAAACACATTGGCAAACATGCACTCTCGAGGTCACACACTGGTGTGAAGATCATCCATTGCTGCAGTCAGCACACATTAACTTACTTCTGCTCGCTCCTTTTGGAGAGCCTGGAGGCCTGAGCAGCTGCTTTCCTGCTCTCAAATTCCTCTCTCTTCCAGACCTCGCCCCTGAGGCCCTGCTCCACCACCTGGCGAGCCAACTTCTCATCCTGAAAGAGCAATAGTCAGATCTGGTGAGTTTTTCACAGGCCAGGAGGGGTGCTTAAAACCCATTGAATAATAGTGATCAAGTCAATCCACGTTAAGTAAATGCAGTAGAAACTTCACAGTATAAGTAGTTTGGTGTGTTTTGATGCTAATATGCCTTCCTTAAGATGCACCATGGCTTTCTGGATCAAGGATTTCTGCCACATGTCAGTGAGTTGGCTCAGCATGGACCATGCAATAGCCACATGACTGAGGAAGATTCCTTGAGCCTTCAAACAAAAGGGCTGCTTTTATGTGGCCATGGGGAAATGAGTTGGCAAAGCCTGACTGGTTAGGAAACAGCAGCGATGTGGGAAAAAGTGGAAACTGTTCATTTGAACTTAAAGACAGCAAAATTGTTTCAAGCATTTTGAGGTGGTACAGTTTGTGACTTCTTCTGTCCATTTAGTCTTCTGTGATCATTTAAAAAATCCGAAGGAACCATAAACTAGTGAGTGCAGCAGGCCATGTGGTTAGCGGAAAGGAAGGTGGCAGGGATTCTAATTAGAATTAGAATTTATGATTATAATTAGAAAATATGGTGACAAGATGCAGATTCGCAGGAACAGGCAGGTGATAGCTTTCATGCCCTCAAAAGTTAACATATATTAATCCTATAATGCAAAAGCTGCCATTCGGCTTTGAATAATCATTCCCAAGCTGTGTTCAGCACATAACATTACTGCATATCAGATCTGTGATTTTGACCTGTGCTTTTAGAGGAAAATCAACAGAGAAAGATGTTGCAAAACCTACTGATTGTTACAGTGTTGATGCTGGACACCACTTCCATAAATATCTCCTCAGAGAAAGCTTCATATTAACAAAGCTTTTCTTTTTCAAATAGCAACATGTTTTTAACACGCTTTAGCTGTATATTGTGTGGTAAACTTCTGAGTTCCCTTGTGCCCTGAACTACTGTCTGATCTACTGCTACAGATGATTATAAAACATCTTCTGAACAATCAGATAACAAACTGACCAAAGGCTAATTAACTCAATAAAGACTAATTGAACATTAGTCACATATTTTGGAATGACAGCAAGAAAGCCACTTTTGAAAATCTGGCAAACCATATAGTTTAGAACGCACATTTTTGTAACCCAAAATGAGGCCTGGTCAATGAAAAATGATCTCTAACATGTGTCTGAAACCGTCCCTTTGGGGTAATCATAGTTAACAAAACACATAATGAGTTCACTATTGCGGACAATTCCTCCACCTAATGTTTGAATTATTTATAAACTTCATCTCCTGAGCACCACATTAACAAATCCCAAGTAAGCAAGCAGTCAGACGGAAAAATGTTATTTGGAAATCTGACTTGGGTCCTTGGGGGGCCCAGGCAGAACAATCTCAGGATTCATACCAGGCAGAAGAAGTACCCACAACCTTCAAGTTCTTTAAAAAGACCCAAAATCTGATACTCGCTTAGGTTGACTGCAGTCACTGATTCATTTTGGATGAAGTAGATACGACGAGAGAGCAAGGGAAAGATGTTAACTGAGATCACAAATGTTATGGTATTACTAGATTATGCATTACAGTATACAAGTCTACAGTCATGCAGTAAACTAACGTTAAGGATGTCTGAATCAAGTCATCAGTGAATAAAGAACTTTAGTTTAGGGTGAATCGGTAATTAAGGGTTAGATTAAACAATTAAAGGATTTCTTAGAGGATTTTACATTAACCTCTGATTAAAAGCTTGACCTGTAATTAATTCTGATGACCTGCCATGGTTTATTTGCCAGTCTGAAGAAGTAAATAGCAAAAATATTATGCTTAGGCTCGGTCACTACAAATGCATTGTTCTCTTCGCTTTAGAGTGAAAACAGCATCCAAACTTCAAGGAATTCCATCGTTGTACTATTTTGTAAACCGGCGCAGACCTAAGTAAGCCGAATCCTCTGTTTAAAATAAAATATGTATTCAAACTAACAGATTAACAGGATTAGAGTTAGTCTCAGATTACAAGAAAACTAAACCCAGGATTAACTGATAGTTTCAATGCAATCCTGAATATTTGTAAACAGGTTTGTTTTAATTGTTTGTTCTATTAAAATGATTAAATCTGTGTATTTATTTGTATACACATATAACATGTTCTTTTTTTTATTACATTATTTTATATTTATTAAATGAATATTTTTCATATTTACATTCAGCAACACTTAAGTACAATATCTTGATGTACCGCTAGCTGATAAGCTCATGTTTATTTCACATCTTATATTGAATGTATATTCAAGATATGGAATAAAAATATACCACAATAAAGGTGTAAACTGGGATCAAACTGGTCAGTTAGAGCCTGAATGTATTTTTATATTATACATAATCACCATACATTTTTCATATACAGCCATAAATGCTTATTTCTGTATTTAAGCCTGTATGTGGCTATATTTGATATACCATATACAGTATTTAACACATAAGTGAAATTAACATCATATAATGGACACCATTAGACACCATATATGGTCATATGCTACATTTCCTTTTGTTTACGTGCCAGTTTAGGCTTTAGCACGTTCGTGGCGCCATCTAGTGTTACTTCAGGGTAATGCGCTGCTCAATTAATAACCGCTGTAGTCCAATTAAATTTCAGCCAACTGTAACTACATTTAACAGCCAGGAGAACAAAGTACTATTTCTATAAGTATAACAAGTAACATTTTTGAATAACAAGAACGCCACATTGGCATTGAAAATTAGCTTAATGGCGTAGGAGAAAAAGCAAAATGAACTAAAACCTGTTAAACTAATTAAAGAAATTTAACAAAGATGGGAAGTTTAAACTTACCTCGAGGTAATAATGGTCTAACGTCGTTATCTTAGAGTCTAAATACTCATCGTAAGTAAGAAATTCGTTTATAACTCCGTCTAAATCCGTCTTAGTTCCTTTTTTCGCCATTTTGTTTGAGAAAGGATTGGTGATCGATCTCCATAGCAACGGGGCCACGTGACCGAATTGACTCCTCTAAGCGCTAGAGCAGCACGTGAGCAACAATTAGCCTTGTATTAAAAGGCAATCCAACTTAGAACTAATGGAGAAAGAAAAAAATATATCCATCAATTATGTAGGTTTAACACCAATCTGAAAACTATATATATATATATATATATATATATATATATATATATATATATATATATATATATATATATATATATATATATATAAACCTATGGCTATATAACCTATATATACACATAATCTATGGCTTGATGGTTAAAAGTATGTAAGAATCTGAATGAGTCAATGGATCTTAAGGTAAAAATAGTAAACATTAAAAGTCTCTTTGTGATTGTAGCTTTAGCTTTTCTTACCACTTTATTTTTATGACATCCAGTCAAGTCACTGTTTCTTATTATAAATCTTGGGGTTGAAAATACAAATAAAAACTCAGTGGACATTTTTATGGGTCAGGCCTCTAAGCAGACATGTGTTATGTGCATATGTTAGGAATGTAGAAGGTGCTCATATGTTCTTCCTCAGTGGTATACTGAGAATTGTGAATGACGTAAATAAGGTATACATTTATGCTGAACTATGCTACAACACATTTTAACACCAGTACCAAGTACCTAGGCTCTTTTTGTTAGTCACTTGCGCCATCTAGTGTTTGCAAGCTGTAAGTTTTTAAAAGTAATCAGAATCAGAAGGAGCTTTATTGACAAGGAATTAAGTGCCATAAGCTTCCAATACACAGAGACAACATGGGAATAAAAATAAATAAATAATACATATATGTAAACACAAATAGACAAAATAAATTAATAAAAAGATAAATAAATTGCATTTATAGTTGTGCTATAGATAAGACAGAGGAAGAACAGGCATAAATTCTGCTTTAAATGGTTTTGGTTATATCTCAGACTCAAAGTTTTGAAATTTGCTCAGAGGATTTCACAGTCTAAGCACTGTTCAGGAAAAGGTTACTGTTATGTTACTGAGCCATTTATACATGCCAAGTTATTTGGTGGATTATTATTATTTATCAAGTGATCAAATGAAAGCTATAAATTGATTGATTGTTAGTAACAATACTCAGATGTTTATACTGACCTGATACTGAGCAGTCCTCCATGGAGCTTGGTACAAATGTTGTTGGATGAAATCGGATCCCTTTTTAGCCTGATACAGAAGGAAACTAAATCTGTTCATCCAGAGAACATTTTTAAATTCCACGCCACACTTTGGCCACAGTAGACAATCTGAAATTGGATGGGATTTGCCTTGTTGTAGCAGCATCTCCTGGTTGATGGAAAGATTCTTAGTGTCATTGTACATAGGATCCATAGGGAGATGCTAGTACCAGCGCACACAGTACAAAATATCAAAGCCACATTCAACGTCAATAATCCATTAATATGTGTCCATAAATATCTTTCATAATGGAAATAAATGCTTTCTTAATCCTGGATCATTTTTGCTAAATGTTTTCTGTGACAGTCATTATGAGAAAAGTACAGGATACTTTTATTAATATGCTTTTAAATTGTTTTTATTAATATATAGTTTTATTCAAGTAACTAAAATGGATATTGCTTAATTCAGAGCCATTTTTGTGCATGTTGGGAGGAATGTTTTGGATCATTGTCATGCCTGACAATCCAACAACACCCCAAGCTTTAGCTTCACATCAGACTCAACCAGATGTCTGCAGTTTCACTTCTTTTCTGGCCATCTTTTCTGGAAAACCAACAGCTCATCCTTTATATCCATTAGAATGTGCGATTATATAAGACCGGTGGAAATTGACACTAATGACATTTTGTCTAATCATCTGAGACGTCAAAATGCATCAGTTTGCTCATTGTTAATTGTTAATCTTACATCAGGAACATTCTTCATGGGTCATGTTGTTTAAAACATTACACGATGTTCCATCAAATACACTTAGTTGCAGATGAAACTGATATGAAGCTATAGCTTGTTAAATAATCCAATGAGCCCTTAAAGAATCCTGTGTTAACTTTGTGCAATACAAGCTACAAAAAAAAATAAAAAAAAAATAGAAAGCTTCTTTCTATTTGGTTGAAATGAGCAATATTAACACAATTAGTTCTCGTTCATCTAACCTTATGTGTTTTCATGTATTTTTAAGCCCTGAATAGAGCTGTACACTCAGGGTGCACGTGAGCTGAGAATCAAACCTACAATGTTTTTCAACAGCCACGTCACTGCTGTATTACTCTATCATTCATTTTTTAATCAACAAAAATGTAAGACTAATAAATAATATAATATAAAAAATAATTATCTAAAATTATGAATAATAATAATATATTTGATTTGGCACAGGTTTTACAATGGATACCCTTCCTGGCATCAGGATAGGCACTGAGAGTTAGTCATGCCCGGGAACCGAACGCAGGCCACGGCAATGAGAGCATGGGCTCCCGCGCTGGACCACCAGGAGCTACGCCACACACAAATACAATATTTAAAAAGGAAAGCAAGATTAGTGGTAAATCATTACATTATGTTGCTTTGAAGCTTTTATTTTCAAAACATGATTAGACCTATGCTTCTCGTGTTCTATCTCAGCTGTAGCAAAACATAACCACCCCATTTCATATTCAGCCCGCAGTAAAAGTTTGTAGAAAAGTTTCAGTTTGTCTGAAATCTGGATGAAAACCTATGGAAACTTTTATAAATGTCATCTTGTTATCGATTTGCTTGCTAGTAGCTGTACGTTTTAATATATGTTTAAAAAAAAATTTAGATAAAGCAATTGCTGTGTAACATTAACAGTGTCAGAAAAAAAGAGAGCTTGGCTAGTTTATATAAAATATAAACTAAATGATAATATGAATATGCAAAAAGTGCAATGGTGCCTTTTTTTGGTGCTTTGTGATTATCCTCACTTTTCTAAATAAGGCACATTCTGAATGGTATTGTTCGTAAAACTGTGTGTGTGTTTGTGTGTGTGTGTGTGTGTGTGTGTGTGTGTGTGTGTGTGTGTGTGTGTGTGTGTGTGTGTCCATCTAATTCAATCAATAGACACATATTTTTAGACACATATAGACAATTGCTCATATAGATTAGTATAAATTCAATGTATAAATAGAGTCACAAAAAACATTGAGGAACTTAATGAGAAATGCTCTTGCAGAGGTATTAGATTTGTAATACCCCCATGTCAACAGGTTCAGGTTCAGCCTCAAAAACTTGTTCAATGGAATGCTGACAATCGGAAGAGAAAACTGCTTTGTTTACAGTACAACTTGCTTAAGACAATGCTAGCCTATCCAAACCTAAATTTTGGCCAGTACTTAATAGTTCGAGTTTGTTTCTGCCTCGTGTTCATGGTGACTTTAGGGCTCTGAGGTTTTGGCAGGGCCTGAGTCCTTTCCTGCTCTTTGTCCGTTATTGTAAAGCCTTGTTCCAGTTTCGTGTGCAGGTTCATCCTTGGTAGAAAGTGCGTAGACACATGCTGGGACTTCACTCTTGGACTGGAGCCCATTTTTGCCTTCCCTCTTTTATTGAGTGCCACAAACCACTCCCTCCCAGTCCGGTGATTCTTGTGTATGACTGAGGCGTATGTGTTGTAGCCGTTCTCTTGAAACCGCTCCCTGAACTTACAGTCATCAGTGAACTTCTCCTGCAAAAACAATTCACAAATCCATTTGGTTCACTGCAATCAGTGTAACGCTGAGATGAATCTTACAAGCAAACAAGACTTAAGGAGACTCTGGAACTAGCAGTGAATCATTTGGGACAAAGGGTCAAACCATGGCATCTAACATCGTAATGAAAACAGGCTGAGAATGAAAGTGGGATCATCTGGAGCACATCTGGGACAATGATGATGTTTCTGTAGTATAAGGTTACCTTAGTTATTATTCTCCTGTAATACTTTAATTAGATAACTACATTTAATGCTAACAATTGTTCCAAGGCTTATATTTTTAATTTTACAAAACCCTCTTGCTGATTTGGTGATGTAAAGCAATGGTATGTGAATAGCCAGTAAAATAATGTCTCAGGCTAAAACTCTATGTAACACTAATACAAGATCTCAATCCCTCCCAAAGTTCTGAAAGTTTTAGTTTCAAAAGTTTCTTCAGTGAGACCTCAGCCCATTACATCTAAAATAAAATCCATACAAATTACTTGTTTATATCAGACTATATATTTTGTCAGTCTCTGCTTTATTCCTTCTTTAAAGATTTATATATAATGGAATTTGATTTGCAAAACTCGTAAGATCTTATTGAGTTAATATTGTATTTCTAAACCAATAAAACAAATAAATAAATCCAATAAAATAATATAAGCTTCTATATTTCCTTTGGAATATGCTCCAATATATGTAGAAGCTTTGTTGCATTGCATTTGGGTAAAAGTTTACAAACTAACAAAGTCTATTTTTTAAGAAGTATCTCTACCACCACCACAAAGAATATTAATAAACAAGAATCCGACTAAAAATATGTACTGTATTAAATTTGCTATTCATTTATAATTTATATAATTTTATTAATTCTTGTTAGGGTTTCCCTCTTCGCATCACGGTTCCCATGGTGACGAATGAAATGTGGTTGTGTTTGGTTTAGCTTTTCTCCTAGTCCTGTCTTTAACTCTGTCATCGATTTGTTGCCCTATTGTGTTTACCTCTTTTGTGATAGTCTATAAAAAAATTTCTGTCTACTCTGCTGTGTCTTATTGTGCTTTTGTTTGACTTGATCAAGTTCCCTGTTTCATGTAGCGTTTCTTGGTATGCTCTTTACTAGCTGCCTGTCTTGACACCTGTACAGTAACCTGACAATGATTCATAACTTGCCTAGAAATGAATATTACACTGAGCACATTGTCCTGTTTCTATTCACCACATGTTACACTTTTCAGTATCTGATATCTCAGTAATCATCATCTTTACCAGTGTGACAAAGCTAGAACACAATGCATAAACAGTCGGTAATTACCGTGCACACACATTATCAGCAGCCACATTAGCAGCTGCTGCAGCCCGAGCGCTTCGTGGCTTGATTGAGTTATCCCCTCATAAAGGAAGCTAATGAAAAGCAGCGAGGAGATTATATCCACCGAGCAGCACAAACGAGCGTTTGAGGCTTGCACAATAATTGTCTTTTACTTTAATCTGTGGCACAGTCCTGGAAATGACTTTCCTATCCAAGGCCTTCAAAATTGTGACAAGCTCTAAGGGCTTCTGTTGTGCAGGCTAGAAACCTCATTAGCCCATAAAATAACATTATCTAGCAGAAAGACAGATGCTCTTTGTGTCTTATTTCAGGCAATCTTTACAGATAAACTGTGCCAACATTTCCACTTGGGTAAGGTTTCACAAATGTAGCCATGGTATTTTTTGTGATTTGAGAATTTTGAAACAGGAGCTCGACATTTTACGACTTTGATAAATAATTATAAGAGGTGACAAGTTAATGACACACAGTTTATAATGAAATGACTCAATTCCAGTTTTTTCATGGTGAACACAGTGATACACAATCAAAAAATACTCCTTTGAGAGACTGAAATTTGACCCTTTTTTATAGCTACATTTAAAAAAAGGTCCCATCTGCCTGAGAACTTCATGTTTCTTAAACATTAGCTTTTCTGGCTCTAACAGCTGACTGACCTCATGTGATAATTATCCAGCACAATTGAGGGGAAACGCAAATGAGGACTGGAACAAAGCATTTTTTTACTGCATCCAAATGCAAAGTAATGTTATATTTACTGGATTTATGTGGAGATACACGATTTATGATATCTCTGGGTTGTCAATACAATTTTGAAGTTCGGTTTGTGATCTGTGTCATTACAGTGTAATTTGAGTCATATGTAATCTTTCTTTAGTAATTCATCAACATGTCATAGGAAATTGTTGTTATTCCTGACATTTTGGCTTAATTTTCAGTACTATTGTTTGAATAATGGCTGTCAATCATTAGGCATTAGACTATTATGCTCACAGTACATACAGTTATTCCACATGTTGAATATACAATATATTGTCTTTTTTTCTGTCTTCGGTTCTCTTTTCCTATATTTCAGTCTATAGAGACAAAATAAGTCTGCTGATATGTGATGATTCGTTATATACAATGATGGAGATTAAAAAGGGGTAAATAAACCCAAAGTGGAGAAAGAAAAAAGGTGGGAAAAAAATGCTACAAAAGTGTATCACTAGAACTATTGGGCAACTTTTGGGTAATTTCCTTACATTAAATGCCTAATCCTCATATATATATTTAATGTAGCATACAGCTCGTAAGTACGAATAAACTTCACGTATCCTAATAATCAAGTGTTTGCATCTCCCATTCCTAAAAATAAAACTGGTGGGAAACTATACTGTGTGCCCAAGGATAGTCATTCCCCACTATAGAGCCTTGAGTAACCTCAATCACTGGAAAAATAAAACTTTTTCTGGTTTACTGCAGAGCGCAGCATAGCAGAAAATGATGCCAATTACAGATTGACCGGCCATAACATCCTGGAGGCACATAGATTGCTTTGAGCTGCCACAGTACTCAGGATGTAACTGTGGCGTTTCCCTATTAATCTAATTCCTCACAGTTTTTATTGTCATGTCCTCAAGACAAGTTAGTTCCAATTATCCCTCGATTCATAACAGCAATACAAATCTCACCAATCTGTCTTTTCTTACTTTTGAACTTAATAAGTCATTATTGGTCATTATTTACTGAGAAGCAGAAAGACTCTCCTAATAGTGAAAATCTTACTAACTGTTACAAAGCACTGACACTGGAGACTCCTTCTATAATTGTTAACGTCTCCTAACAGAAATCTTTACCTTATCAATGATTAGAGATTTTCAACATACAGTACTACGTCTATGACAGAATATTGGGAACGACTGCCATAGAGGTCCCTGTGAATTATGTTATTACTATGGCACTACAATGAGTTGTTTCTATGGAAACTACAGTGAATTCTTACTTTGGACCAACAATGAGTTGCTACAGGAAATGCACAGCTGTTGTTACAGGAAAATTAACCGACAATTGACTAATCAGTGCTGTGGTCCAACATTTTTTGCTTATTATAATAATAAGATAATTACTTTTTCCATTAATTATAGATTTATGTAAAGACTGTACATAAAGTCCCAAGAAAAGTAGCAGTAGTATTTTTTTTTTTACATGGACTTGTTAGGAGACAGTATGAGTAAACCAATCTCATTGCATGTCTGCTATGTTAGTGTTCTATAATCGTGATGCTTATAGCTTGCTAAATAAGGGTTACTACTCTACTGTGTGTCATAACACCGTTCTAATGTCAGTCAGCCAAGAAAACCTAACGCATCCAACCGTGCACCAAAAATATTCACTGGACCTAGATGTTCTGTTGGATTTTTTTTTTTATCTTTTTAACTTCAACATCAATTCTAATCAAAGCAGACTTTAATAAAACCTCACACCAGAGCTTCATTAAAAGTTATGTACGTAAATTTAACTTACTTATCCCAAAAGGTGTACTGTACGTAGATGTCATGGAACCCTATAAAAATACCCTTAAGTAAAGTGTCACAGCATTTTTATAAACAAACAACTAAGAAAAATCCTTCAAAAAATCTGGAATACATACTGTAGGATCCAATCCAGCAGAGGTTTTTAACACTGTTCATTATTTTCCCTGAGAGTACCATGATGTCTTCCATCTCTCAGCATAATCATCATTAGTGTAGTGTTACTATGTTGCTGTGCTGTCGTAGATAACATCCTCTTGTTAGATACTATCTAGTTCATACGAACATGATACATACATGATCTAGTGATGGAATCTGGCCCAACCTGAAGTGGAGTTACTGTTACCATCCTTAAGTAGATTATTTTTCCAGTAAAGGTCTTTTATTCCCCTTAAAGCAGTCTATTTCCAGTGATTGCAATTCATAATTTTTTAGTCAATCACATGATTCAACCATTTATAGTTACTATCAATGCTAGGGGATATATGTGAGACAAGTTGTTTCCTGTCATCGCTTGTAAATACTAGAGAATAACTTTGTTGCCTCACCATTCTCTCTTTTTTCTCCTTCTTTAATAAGAGAAAAAAAAACAGCTTGTCTTGAAAAGTCCTCCGTCCAGAAGACTTTCCCATGGAGACTTTCCCCAACGTATTCATGTTCAATAAATGTCTCCTAATAGAAAATAGATCAACCACAATAGATATATAGATAGATAGATAGATAGATAGATAGATAGATAGATAGATAGATAGATAGATAGATAGATAGATAGATAGATAGATAGATAGATAGATAGATAGATAGATAGATAGATAGATAGATAGATAGATATTATTCCTTATGTTTACCTTCTGCTCTATGTTTATGTTCTGTAAAGCTGCTTTGAGACAATATCTATTGTAAAAAGCACTATACAAATAAACTTGAATTGAATTGAATAGATAGATAGATAGATAGATAGATAGATAGATAGATAGATAGATAGATAGATAGATAGATAGATAGATAGATAGATAGATAGATAGATAGATAGAAACCCTGATTTAAATATATATTATCTGGAACATCCACCAATTCCCTGTGAATGAGTTGTTACCATAGAAACAATAACTTATTAGGAAAAACTCTTTAATAGAAACTTACAATTTATATTAAAGCTGGTACGATTGCCAGAGCTGTGGTGCTATTGAGGATTAATCCACACCTTCAGATTCAAGAACTAAACAGTTGCGTGGAATAAAATTCAATAAATGTATGAATACTGTGGATGAAATTAGCTTGGTGTACTCGCCTAGCTGCAGAAGCGGTACATCTCTCTCTTTCTTACTTGGACATTCCCTGTTCCCCTTGCCCATTGTTTGCTTTATAAATCCAGGTAACCCTTTAACCTTTAAAAAGATTACTTTTTTAATGGTTTGAGGAGAGGTCACGCAGCATGATATACATCTGTCTTCTCCCTGCCATTATCTAAGCAATAAATTGCCCCTGTGAAAACATCTAAATATTAAATATGACAGACAGTGCAACAACATCAGACACTGTGTCACCTGATACCCGTGTTGGCCGGCCCGGCGCATATGCGGATAGCAGTGCTCTGGGGTTTAAATGCTGAGCTGACAGGACTATTAAATAAACCCCTGCAACTGTAGCTGGCCTGAGGAAAATCAAACTTAATTCAACACTGATGGAGTCACTGCAGCTGCTCTAATTGCTGATGATTTCTGGAGCAGCTTAAAGGATCATCTTCAGATTTATGTGTAGGTTTTTTGCGTCTTGCATTCCTCCCTGACCCTCTCTCTCCATGTCTTGTCAGCAGTTTCATAAATACTCAGCGTTGTGCAAGAAAGCACTTTTTGGGCACATCGGTGCTAAGAAGATGAACATGAAAACACATTAACATTAAACCCTAATGGAGAGGATATGTCCTTACTGAACATGACATGATCATTGCAGATTGTCTTCAGGGTACGTCAGTCTTGGGAGCTGGAGGATGTTTGCAGTAAGAGGACATATGAGCTTAAAGTATATTAATCTACAGATGCTTTTATTTTTTTTGTTTTTATTATTAAGGGAATTCCCAATATGTTATCTTTCATGCTGTCACCTTTACATAGTATTAATACGAATATGTTAAACACTGGCTAAAGTAAAAATAAAAAAACAACAACAACCAATCAATACTGTAAATACTTTCTTCCCCTTGTGATAATCAAATGCTTTATCTAGTCAGCAACAAGCATGTGACCTCAAATAAGAACATTTTCCCTTTCCTTTTCCGAGTTAATGTTAATGTTTGATAGTGTGTTTACAGATCTGCTTTTGGGTTTGTGATTCGATAATGGGGCAACCTATACGGTCATAGTACTGTCGATGTGGTCTAACTTATTTAATGCAAAATGAAGTGTACACAAAGTAGTGTACTCTGATACATGTTAGTTTGCTAAATAGCTCCTGACTTTGGAATATTTGAAAAAAATTGAGCATAGTATTAATATGTGAAAAAGTCCAAATGAGTCAAAATATTATCGATATACTAGTTTGATGTCTGTTTTATGATGTCTGTAGATTCTTCCATATTGATGCTCCTATCTCTCTCTCTCTCTCTCTCTCTCTCTCTCTCTCTCTCTCTCTCTCTCTCTCTCTCTCTCTCTCTCTCTCTCTCCTGCACCTGTGTGTCTCTGTTTGCTATTGATTCCCCTCCTCCTGATTATCAGACATCCCAGGCTCTTTCCTAATCCGCCTTTTCCCATTAACGCATGCTAATGAGTTCTGACTTTTATCAGCTGGACTCAGGCTCAAACAGATGCTTGTCGGCAGTCGACATGGTGCGGCTATGCATGAGCGAATCTTTATCATTCATGAACCACTCCTATTTGCAGAAGCTCTCAAAGCTGACATTTGCCCTGATGTGAGGTGAGATGGAAAACTTCATCTAGAAGGTGACTTCTGACACTAGTTTGACGTCACGTGTGTGAAAACTTCATTTATCCTGCTCTTTCCATATGCGAGCCATGAATTTCGGGAATCTACTGTATATTGAACTGCAGAGGATTTTTCAAAACTCATACACAAAATAAGGATTTACTATAGATGGAAAGTGTCAAGTTTACAACAAGAGCGAACAATCATTAAGACGTACAGAGCTGATGGCCTTTGTGTTTGCTAAACTGATCCAAGATATGATCCAACATGATCAGAAAAATTTGAATTCAGTGTGACTACAGATAGAAATATTTGTCTGTATTTATTTACTTCTTAATATTTTATTTACTTACTTGCAGCTTAACCTGTCACGTTACATAATAGGATAGATAGAAGTATGGGATTTTAAGCTGGCACTGTTTAAATATCTTGTAATCACCAGAAACATACACTTTATTTTATTTATTTCTATCTAACTTTTTTATTTATCTAACTTCATGCATTATTGTTTTTTTTTTATCTCATATATTCATTTATATAAAAAATATTATTTTAGTTTTTTAACTTTAGGGTCTGAGTCACTAATTATTAGCAATTTCTTATTAAATCTTTCATTAAATCTTTTATAATCAAATAAAATGTTTTTATACCAGTGAACTTTTTCCTCCAACAGATTTGCAATGAATCTTGTTTAGCTTATGATAATATATTCAGTTTATATGTTTAAAATGATGTGTACTCAAAATTGTCTTCTTATTCTTATTTCCTCTCATTGTAAACACTAGCTATGATATTAACAATTCAGTGAATTGTAAAGCAATGCAACTTGTTTTAGTATGTTAAGCCTGTGATTGAGAGTCAAATCTGAATTTTTTAAATAGAACTAAACAAAATGTGCAGAATTTCCGACTTAAATTTCTTTCTCTCCTACTACATACATATTCTATTATATTATTATATATTTCCAAATACGCTATATTATTTTGTTTATATAGAATAATATCATGTAAATTGGATAACTGGAAAATAAACATGATGTTAATGGTTTACAACAGAAACAAAAGACTGGAAAAAATTAAAGAAAACAATTGATCTGTGTTCGATGTATAAGTTTGTCAGGTAATGTAAGAGTGTTACATGTACATATTGACTCACGGTAGCATGAAGCCATCCTCTCTTATTCATGGCTAGAAATTGGTTGCTGAAAACTCCTCGGATTCCTACAACTCCTTGCGATAGGGAAAACAGTTCCAGCAGACCTGCAGACCATCACAAATGCATTTTATGTGGGTGATGAGAGATAAGTGATCTGAGAAAATGAAACTTATAGTAGCATGTCACTGGATATAACCTTAACCAATGAATATACAGATGGCCATTTATTCCAAAGCAATGCTGCAGTCCCACATGAAAAGTCTATTACCTTGTTATTTCCTAAGAAGACATCAGCCATTCTAATGCACATACCATATGGAAAACAAATCTGTATATCATAAAAGTGAATAACTTTATCGGACTTTATCGTTCTGTATAGCCAGAGATGTCTGGTTTTACAGGGTAATGACAAATTCAACAACCATTTTTTAGGTCATTTTTCTTTTCCGATTCCCTTTAGTCCAGCACATATTGGGCCTCTGAACAGACTTAATACAAAAGCATGTGACCTGAACTCAGAACCATTAACAGCAATTCAGTGCATGGCATTCTGGTTCTCGACCAAGCAACATTCTCATGCGAGTCACTGCAGCTGTTCGCATAGAGCATTTCCCAATAAACAAACAGACACAAGCAATGCAACATGAACAGTAGCAGACTTTGGAACAGCGTAATAAGTTAATCACATGTGCAACTCATGCCAGGGACTTTATTAGTTTTGAATACATAAGCAGTACATACTGACTTGCTCTTCAGTAATGGTAGATAGAGTTCAAGAAGGAGAGGTAAAAAAGAACCCGGTACAGAAATGGCAGTTTATAGCTGCTGTAATGTAAGTGATTAGAGCAGCCAACTTGTTTCATGGACATTCCACAGAAGTAAACAGATAAAACACAATAAATCAGATTTGCAATCTTCTTTGTTATAATTTTCTCTTATGGGGTGATAATGGACTTAAACCAAACTTTGTCTGACTTTTCAACTGACACTAAATAACAGATTTATTAAAATATTGAGACATGTAAGGCCCCTTGTTTCTAAACTATTCTAAACCTAAGATTGTATATCATTTTAATATACTGTCATAAGTGATTCTGAAACAGTTCAAATAATTGCTTTGATGCTATTTTGATATACCTAATACAATTGTAACTATATGGTATGGTAATTTAAAGTATCACACACCCTAACGAAAAGAAGCTAAATTATTATAATATTTAAAATTGGGAGTAATTAATTATTTAATTTATATTGCAATTGTGATATGATTTGCAGCAGGACTGTGTCTTATACTATGTACATTGGGGACATGGTACACTGCCATTTTAAGGCATCCCCCCCCCCCCCCAATTTATTAAAGGTTTAGTTTGTTAAAAAGACTACTTGCAGCTTGTAGTTGTGAGTGCTGATGACTCAAGTTCCCCAATCCCCCACCCCCCCTTACCCCTGCACTATTTGCAAAACCTAAATCCACACCTTGGTTACTTACAGTATATACTTCATATTTAATTTAATGTATTTTAATAATGCTAATATCAATCATTCTCAATAATATCTGTGATAGTCATTGATAAATTTACACAAGTCTTCCACAGCTGATATGCCATGTTAGATATTTAAAGTGTAGGGCAGCCTGCTATTAAAAGTGCATGTCAGTAAGGAGTAAAACATGTTTATTACTGGTTAAAGAGCACGTTTGGTTACTGTGTAGTCTATTTGTATTATAGCCTGATTTAGCATGCTCACTGCATATCAAAGGAGGATGAATTTTGCAACATCTTGCATTTTTAAACGTTATGGCATAGTAGTACTACTGCAATAGTTACTGACGCATGATATTGTGCACAGCACTAGATTTCCAAATTCGCGTAAATGCGCTTAAGTGCACAATCAGGTACTTACTGAGGTGACTGGGCTCGTGACTCCCGTTTACTCTGCCGTTGGGATGGATCTGGAGGTGGAAGCCGATGCCCACCCTGCAGTACAGAGTGCCAGTGCGGCGACCCGAGGCCACCAGGTGATCCTCCAACCAAACAGCCGCGGTGACAATCAGCTGAGCTCCAAGCGCGAGCAAGAGAGCAACATTCATTCTTCACCAAAACAACTCTCTCACTGTTTTTTCTTTTCTTTTCTCCCTCTACGCACCAGTTAAGTCATGTCCTGCATTTTGTCAGTCTTTTTTACCACAGAGTCCAGGTGGCTAAGAGCCAGGAGTTGGAGCACCGTGGATCCGCGGGCAAGAAGATATTTATATCGCAAATGATCTCATTGGGTTAAGCGTGCTTGGGTCCTGAAGGACGCTCGCTTTCTCTCTCTCTCTCTCTCTCTCTCTCTCTCTCTCTCTCTCTCTCTCTCTCTCTCTCTCTCTCTCCCTCCAAAACTGCACGACCAACTTGGCACGTCAAATCATACACGGACCCCCGTCCTTCACCAAAAACTATGCCTTTACGCACGTGCGCGCTTGTTTGCGCGCAGGGCGCGCTCATATGAATCCTAATCGCGCGAAGATGCACGACGCTCTACCGGGGTCTCACTATAATCGAGCTGAACTTCCTCCAAGTCTAAGCTTTGGATCATAAAGAGCGCCTGAGAAAGTCTAAAATAGACACAGTGGAGCTTTTTCCTACACTCGGACCGTTGCGCCTTATAGGACACAAGTAACATAATGCTGTTGGATGCTGTGCGGCACGCGCGTGCATCTTTATGCCATGTTGACACGTGACTTTTAATGCATTTTTTTCACTCTGTAAAATATAACACTTATATGTTAAACCAGAGTCTGTGAGTTGTTGTGAATCATGTTTAATCATAATATTTGTATTAATAATATGGAGATCTAAAATTTAATTTTTATAGTATGATGACAATAAGGTGCTTGAGTGGACGTTGTGTACAGTATCTTTCTTTCTTTCTTTCTTTCTTTCTTTCTTTCTTTCTTTCTTTCTTTCTTTCTTTCTTTCTTTCTTTCTTTCTTTCTTTCTGAATGTCTGAATGCCTGTCTTTCTGTCTTTATTTGGCAGTAACTGGATACATCCTGATCAGAGTTACATATAATTTAGAAGTACTGTATATAAATATAATGGTTTTGTATAAATCAAACAATTATCAGCACTGATATCACACGGCACAGACACAGGAGTACTCCTCAGCTGTGATGGTCCCACCCCATGCAGCTGGAGCTATGGGAGGCCAACTGTTTTGGACAGCAGGTTACTTTCTAAGAGTGCTGGGAATTTCAAGGGTTTCTTTAAAAAGCTTTGAAATCATGATGCATTGTGAAATTATTCATTATTTCCTGTTGTTTGCATATGTTGCTCAACATTCTGCAGCATTGCATATCAGAAGGTTACAAAACAGTCTATTATACACAGTCTGCATAGTAGATAACACTGAAATTCATGAAAATAACAAGAAATTCAGTTAACAAAGGAACAATGTAAGTTAGAACATATTATGAACTAATTTAATAGTTCCCTCATTCAGGTATACAATCAGCCAATTCTGTAGCAGTAGTGTAACGCATAAAGACATAAAGATACAGATCTTTAGTTAATGTTCACATCAAGCATCTGGATGGTTTAAATATTTAAGAAACTTATTTTTTAAAATACATCATAATGCTACAAACAAAAAACATCCAGTGCATTTGGAAATTACTTGCTCATAGAAGAATGTCCACACAGAATCAAGCTGACAGGAAGTCTACACTCATTCAGTTATCAACTTTTTACAACTGTGGTGAGCAGAAGAGCATCTCAAAATACACAATATGACAAACCAATGAGCACCAACTGCAGAAGACCAGGTCAGGTTCCACTCCTGTCAGCCAAGAACAAGAATCTAAAGCTACATTAGACACAGATGCACCTGGACTACACAACTGATGCATGGAAAAAACATCACCAGGGCTTAAAGCAGCTGAAATTTTGTACAACTTCAGTACATTTCCTAATGTGGGAAAGGTACAAGAAATGTGTGCAAGGTTTACAACAATATGTAGAAGAATCACCAGCAGTTTTTATAACTGGGTGTAATTCTGATAGGTTGGAATGATATAATATTTTATTGTACTTAGTGTTAAATAGTGAAGGTTTTGTTAAAACAGAATATAGAGTTATTGTAATGAAAAGTAGTAGTGTCTATTAAGAATGTTTTGGGGTTTTAACTGGTTCAAAAATCACAATATTTGTTGGACATTTATTGCATAGGATGCCATTGGATTGATAATTGAAGAGTTTTTCTTGCCTTCAGAACCTCATTATAATCCTACTGTTATTTATGTCAGACCATGATGTCCATGATGGCTTAATGTATCAGCAGATTGTCCAGCAGTTTTAAAGTAATGCATCGTGAAAACAATTCCAGTTTCCCTGTGTGACTTTAGAAGCTGACGTCTTTTTTGTTCCGTATATTGCAGAGGTCTTGATTGATGACTTTAATGTTAACAGTGTGAGACTGTTTACTTCCTAAATTGTAAAAGTCATTTAGTTCCTGTTAGATCCTCCTGTGACTTGAGTGAGGTAATCCACCAGATGTGTATAAACAACCACTGCTCTGACTGATTCATCAATGCTCCTGGCTTTTAGCTGCCTCGGAGGCTTTATGGTAGACTCCTGAAATCCCCTAAAAACCGTTTGTCTTACTGTGGCATGACTGATCGTTATCTACACACCAACAAAGAGATGCGTGTGAAGGCAACATCACACATGATGGTGTCTGGACAGTGTTAAAGCCATCATCTGATCTTCCTGAGGATGGATGCTCCATTATGGAAAGCGTTTAAGAGAGTTATTATCCTATAGCCAGTAAGATTACAGTAATGCAATGTAACAGCACTTATAGGTTGCTACACTAAAGCATCTTCCAAATGGATCTTTTATTTACACATGCATCATCCTAACACCAGAATGCATTTGTTATGTATCTATGCCACCTCAAAACACATTTTATATATATATATATATATATATATATATATATATATATATATATATATATATATATATATATATATATATATGCAGTATGTGTATTTTTGTGTAATGACATGGAGAAGCGAAAGTGGTACTGACACAAAGACTGCACTGATATCAAGCGAAACAGACAAAGCCAGATTGCAAACAATAAGTTTATTTAACTCTAATATTGAGAAATCTCCCAGAAACAAACAAGGGTCTGTATAATGTCATGTGTATAATAACAACAATAAATAATAATAAAATCAACAAATACTACTACTACTACTACTACTACTACTACTACTACTACTACTACTACTACTAATAATAATAATAATAATAATAATAATAATAATAATAATAATAATAATAATGGCACAGTGCTAAAGTAAAATGCAAAATAATAATAATAATAATAATAATAA
The DNA here is from genome assembly GCF_022655615.1 of Tachysurus fulvidraco. NCBI lineage: Eukaryota > Metazoa > Chordata > Actinopteri > Siluriformes > Bagridae > Tachysurus > Tachysurus fulvidraco. The sequence goes on from NC_062526.1 coordinate 7,370,890, forward strand.
CAATAATAATAATAATAATAATAATAATAATAATAATAATAATAATAATAATAATAATAATAATAATAATAATTTTATCAAATAAAGGATGAAGTGAAAATGCTCTAGAGTTTGAGAAAAATTAAATGAAAAATAAAATAAAAATATGTTACATTAAACTCAATAACTAAAGCTTGGCTGCCTTACAAAACCTGAAATTTAATGCCACAACAATTTCACCGCTTCTTTGAATTTTATACTAGTAATTTATTTAGCAGTATTAGGTCACATTTTGGGACATAGACAGATGTTTGGCATGCTCCATTGAATGGTTAAAAACAGTACTTAATAACAAAGAAAAAGAGAAAATGAATGAAAAATATGTCCTTTCTCTCTCTCTCTCTCTCTCTCTCTCTCTCTCTCTCTCTCTCTCTCTCTCTCTCTCTCTCTCTCTCTCTCTCTCTGGTAACAGTCTGTGTTACTGCAAGTTATAGAGTTTATTAACTCTTCGGTTTTCTTCTGAACTGACTGAGAAAAGTTCTAAATTTAACAATGTCTCCTAAATTGTATAAACTTAAACATTACAGATGATATAAATGAATGCTAAACCAGCTCAGAATCTAAAATGACACCAAGTGTTGAACTCCAAATTTGATAAGTTAAGCAAATGGGTTTAATTTCTGAATGAATTCTTTCCTGTGAAATTCAATACCCAGTGTCATTAATTAGGTTCTGTCCCGATTAAGCTACAGAATGTTTTGACAAATCCATGTAGAAATTTCGAACTCACCATCAATTAGACTGTCAACAATGTTTTGATTGATTTAAAAGAAATCTTAATGAAAAAGAAAATAGCACATTTAATGAGAAGAGTAGAAGTTCTTAGAATAGAACCTTGTGGAAATCTACAGCTAACAGATTTCCCAAAGCAACAGCAACTAATCACACAGAAATCACTGTATCATTTAAACAAAATGTTCCCTGAGAAAACTGTGTGGTTCTTTAAAGTTGATGGATGAAGATATGTATAAAGATTGATAAATATTACAAACAAATACGCCAAGTGAAATGAATAGGCTGAAGTGAAATGAATGGCCAAATTCTCTGCAACAGAAATATACATTATCTAGCTGCTGTCCATAAGTGTGTTCTGAAGAGCAACATACACACTGATATATTTCTCACAATATAATCACACACTAGAGTTTTAACTCAATATTTATATATAATTTGAATAGATATAAACTATAAATAAACATATTTTTCAAAAAGTAAAATTCCAATTTTATTAAAACTTCCTAATAGCATTCATAAATATGTGGTTTAGTGGTTGTGAAGAATCAACAGTTGCCTTTTGGTACTCATTTTTGGATATTTAAATTTTAGTGACATACAGTAGGCTGCATTAATGATGCCTTGTGTACTTAAAACAACACTGGACTAGTGTATACAATTACAATTCTCAGAAAGGTTTCTCAGCACTCCTGGCTCTGTGAACATGGTCTCAGTCATGTGGAACATTCCGCCTTGGCATGGCGGAACAGGAGAGCGGGATTCTGCGTCCGATCCCCTTCTCCCTTTCAGTCCACAGACATATTTTTGAGCTTTAAGGGTCAAAGAGTCTCACCCTGTTCCCCCCTCCATCCCTAAATGCCAGAGCAATGCCAGTGAGTCCCGGAGAGAGCCGATCAGTTCCAGTGCGTCGTGTCAAAACAGTCTGCGGCTCAGCGGAGCATTTAATCAGTGCAAAAGATCTCAACATGTGCATGGGACAAAAGATCCGGGTCCATTAATGTGTGGGAATGATGGCGCTGCTTTGACTACAGCCTGGTACGTTCGATGAAGAATAAAGAAGCACCTGTTCACTCATTATAGACAGCAGCACCTGTCAAATGCAGGCCTTAACCAGTGATGAGAAACTGTCAGGATGGGAACTTCCAGCACAGCATGATTACTTATCAGTAGTTATTAATCATAATTTTTTAATACCTATATAAGTATTTTATCACACTGATACCATAGCAATTTGCCTACAGTTACATTCATCAATATATTAACAAATCACATGTACTTTATATCTGTATACACATAATATTGTGGAGACAATTTAGGTCCTGTTATCACTTACACTATACCAATTATGAACATTTTTTTCTCTATTATTTATAAACAATAAATGTTTCAAAAAGTCTTCCATAGATTCACAATTATATGTTTTTTTGTTGTTGTTAAATAACAATTTTTAATGCTATTTATTAGTTTCTGATTATGGCAAAGTTATAAAAAATAAATATATCAACACCTTCTGACCAATCAGATTTCAGAATTCAGCAAGTGGAATGTGGCATGGGGTATATAGGGTCTTAGATAAAGGAAGTAGATGCAAAATATCAGACAAACCAGGGCTGATGTACAGATCCAGGGATGTGGTAGCTTAGTGGTTAAGGTATTGGACAACAGGTCAGAATGTTTGTTTGTTTGAATCCCAGGTCCACCAAACCCTTGAACAGGACCCTTAATCCTCAATTGCTCAGTTGTATGAAATGAGATAAAATGTATGTTTCTGAGTGTTAAGAGCAACAAGTGTAAGACAAGCTTGGTGTATAGAAATAGAGTTTCTATAAAAAACAGCTAAGTACACTGTGCATACTGCATTTCTAATTTCCAGGCATTCACATCTCATTGGGAACTTTGTCCTAATAAACTAATAAAAAATGTCAAATAAACATTCAATTCATCTAAATGGTTATAAATGCTCAGCCCATTCCTAATTGTAGCCTTCTCTTTTCATACATATTGCATCATGTAATGAAGATGCAAGTTTGAGAACAATGCAGTTAATATCAGGGTGGAAGCAGCCATTTGAAAGATACTTTTAAAAGATGCTGCTTGTCTAATAAATCAGTAATTTGAGGATATAGAAATGTGATTTCTAAAGCTAATCCTTGTTGTGATGGCACTTACCTTTACACACAATACTAAGAACCTGCGAGTGAAATAAAAGCTTTATTTCAACCTTATGTAATTTTTTTTTAGCTCTCTGCTAATGCTTGTCTCCATTGTACAAGATGACAAAAAGCAACAAACTTACAGTATACTTTCGCAATTTTTGCAACCTGTCTAAAGTTCAATTCAATTCAATTCAAGTTTATTTGTATCGCGCTTTTTACATCTGACATTGTCTCAAAGCAGCTTTACAGAACATAAACATAGAACAAAAGGTTAATATAAAGAATAATATAAAGATTAACAGAATGCAAAATTCAAGATTAATATTAGATAGATTTAGTTCACAATGTGTATGTATTTATCCCCAATGAGCAAGTCTGAGGTGACTCAGGCAGCAGTGGCCAGGAAAAACTCCCTTAGATGGTAAAGGAAGAAACCTTGAGAGGAACCAGATTCAATACTCAGCCAGCCTCATATGGGTGACACTGGATGGTGTGATTATAAATATACAGTCTGACAAATGTTGTTTTGATGCAAAAGCTCACATGGAGTTCACATCTCCTCTTTAGTATCACAGAGTCCAACTGGAGTTGGTAGATCTCTAGATGCCTCAGGATTCTCAGATGTTCATGTATACTAGGCTTGTTCCCATCACTAACATTCAAACATGTTGACTGGGCCCGATGCAGCAAAGACAGTATGACCATCTTCGTATATTAATAGCATCCATATTAATAGTGATGTGTGAAAGATTGGTGCATCTCTTGAGCTTGGACAATTTATGTTCCTCTGTGGTTTTGTTAAGTAGCACAGTAGGATCACAACAGCTGTGCGTGGCATTGTTAGCGATTGAACCGTTGACACTGACTTGTTCAGTATAACTGTACGCCTCTGCTATGCGAACCGGAGGTATTTGCTTTGAGTGCAAATGCCTGCCAATGACTGATCTATAAGCTAAAAAAAGATAAGCATGCTACAGTATCATAAGGTAAAGAACTTATTGTAATGAGAGAGGCATCCTCTTATTTCAGCTTGATCATGTGACTGCACAAAATACCAGAGTAAAATATAGATAGATTTCAGGATGTTTATTGGTTTTCTGGTCACACTGAGTATAACAAAAGGTTTATTTAGGACCTAGACAGTCAGTAGAAAGAATTTTGAACCCAGGGTTGCCAGAATCACAGCTTTTATGCCAAAAATTGCTTCCACAATCCTGTTCAAATGTAAATAATCTGAATTAAAGCTAATCAAATTCCACAAAAATAGGCTACAACAAACCAATAAATGATAACATGCAGACATTGATGATGTATGATATCCAGAACCATTTGTGTTTGAAGATATATCGCAAAGATTTTGGAGTGGAACAGTCGAACCAGTTGGTGATTAAATGTCATTTAGCGAATACTGCAAATCAGAAATGTGTGTGTATCCTGATGAAGTTGTATTCATTGTAAAGAATAGAAAATGCTTTTCAATTTCTAATTGTCTAGTTTCAGGTATGTTTTTGGTGATTTGATCTGGAAAATTTGACATGTTGAACATTGCAAGCTTCGATAAATTCTTACGTTGTGTATATAGTCTATCAACTTTCATTTGAACCACAGATTTTTTTATTCCCTCTGCATGACATTCATTTTGTTCCCACTAATTGTGATGTGGGTCATAATCTTATTTAAAGCTCTATCTACAACCAATTCCGAACTTTCTTGCAGAAGAAATCTGTTTTTGGGGCATGAATTATCCTGGTACTTAACTGGATTCATGATGCCATCTGAATTGCACGAAGCCATCTGGTACCCATTGACCACCAGACACACAACGGACCCAAAGCATGGTCAGACACCATTGCAGGAGGAATGTGGAATTTACTTAGTATGCATTTCACCATTTCAATGTTATGCAATAGATTTGACTGCAAGACAGAATTCCAGTAGTTCCAGCGCTGCTTAATAAAGTTCAGTTGCTCCACTATGTTGGTTGCTTTTAGGAAGAGCTTCGTTAGTGTAACCCTTTGGACCAGCATGATGTTATTGAGACGGAACAGTTGATGAACTCTGGGTTCTTCCTTACCTCTTTCACCATGAGGATCAAATTCTCATAAAGCCACATAATTTACTATTTCATTAAAATTAAGTTGTTTTTTTAAATTATTATTTCTGTGAGTGTGGTATGTATTTTTAGCCCTAATATTATGTATTTTTAGCCCTGTTACTAATTTCTGCAGGTCAAAACCACGTATTTGCATCAACGTTATATTCATTCAGCCTATAGTTATGAGCTTAAAGGCAGAGTAGATTATTTGATACACTAGATTTTTGCCCATTCTCTTGAAGCGTGCAATTAATTCTGAATTGATTATATATCAAATCAAAAACTGTTGATGTTATATATCAAATCAAAAACTGAAAATTGTTTCATTTTAGCGTCTTTATGCTTAACGTATTCTCATGAATACAAGCATGTATTGCTAATATATTAGACCGATTTTAAACAGAACTCATGAGAAATAGATATTAGAGATGGAAAAACAGGTGTGAGGCCAACAACCTCAATGTTCTTTGGTAATGCTTAGAATCTGAGAGTCATACATACATATAGATTATACAAGCAGTAATCCAAGAACACAGGAATGCCAATAAAGACAGAGGGAGAACCTTAAAAGTGCAAATATAAGATTGTCTTTCCTTTTATCTGTTTCATCGCCATGTCTTTCCTTTCATCTGTTTGTTTTGGAAGGAGTCTCCAGTGTCAGTTGGTTTTTCTGTAACTGCATGTTGTATGCTACTGTGATGTATTCCATAATATATATACAGTATATATATATATATACAGTATATATATATATAATTCTCAAATTAGTTTATATACATGACATATGACCTACATTACAAGCACATATACACTCTCATAAATCAGTGGGGGTAAATCACACTTTTGCGTCCATTTCACCATCATCTCAGGTGTCACAGTGTTGTTGGTGTGAAGAATCTATAAATACTGAACGTGAACCTTACCATTCAAGCTTGCTGCTCTTTCTCATACCTATTTTGTTGCAATGAGCCAAGTTGCCAGAGGTTACAGAACAACAGGAGCACGAACAAAAGGGACAAATGTGGAGATGGTGAAGAGGTGAATAGTTCACAACAGGACACAATCACACATTAACCATGAGAAGCTGACCAGATAGGTTGGCCAAGGGTGAGCATATACAGGAAGGGTTGACTGGTAGGTGCTGAGTGTTTGACTGACAAATGTAACCGGAGCTTAGGAAAGGGGTGGGCAGTGACTTCAGGCTCAAAGCAGGGTAAGGCAATAAATATCTCTGGTAAGCAGAGGTGCACAGAGCTCCAAAGACTGTCAGAGTCTCCCAGCTGGAGTTACTCCATTATCTACTGTATCCGAAGGAGGGGTTTGACTGCTGTGCATGCAATATACAGAAGGATGTTGCATTTGCATTAATTACACTTGCAACTACTGATGCTAAGCTGTAAATTGCAAGCTGTAAATGTTGTGCTTCTGTTCAATCTTGAAAGATTAATTTGAAGAAATAATGTGTGTGCTAGTCCGTGATTCACCCTTAGGGGGGAGTAATGGCATGTTTTTAGTGTGACTTCTATATCTGAACAGCAATGTGTATTGTAATGTGTTTATCGATGTGTATTCTATAACGTCTTTCTTGTCTTGAGATGCTTTTTCATAAATTTGCTATTATGGTCTGTCAATATATCGGAAAGGACTTTTGTGACTACACTTCCTTTATATACAGAACTTGCAGTGTACATGGTTATATTTAAGATAAGATAAGATAAGATAAGATAAGATAAGATAAGATAAGATAAGATAAGATAAGATAAGATAAGATAAGATAAGATATAACTTTATTTAATGGGAAAATGTCTATGTTACAGCAGCAAAGAGAAAGTAATGCAAATATATAAAAAGAATAGAGAAGAATATAGAAGAATTTCACATTGATCTGGACCTGTACTCAGTCATAACTTATGGACAACTCTGAGACAACTCTTTATATTACATAGTAAAAGCAAATTAGTAGTGCAGTATATAACAAACATTTTGGAGAACCTGTAGGAGTGTGCAACTTACCTTTAGCAATATGTTGTTTAGTAATATGTAGGCACAACATAAACATTTTCTATACTCAACCTGTTGGGTTGCTTCTTCTTCTTCTTCTTCTTCTTCTTCTTCTTCTTCTTCTTATTATTATTATTATTATTATTATTATTATTATTATTATTATTATTATTATTATTGAAAGTTAGTTAAATGTAATATTTTCACCTACTTGTCTTTCCTTTCATCTGTTTGTTTTGGAAGGAGTCTCTAGTGTCAGTTGGGTTTTCATTGCTTTCATTGCTTTGTTTTCTGTAACTGTGTTGTATGCTGCTGTGTGGACATTAGATATAGTCCCATAACTATTATGGTTAAAAATAGAAAATGTAACACATTTACAAACCTATAGTTTTAAACAAAGTATCCTAGTTAATAGAACTCATTGGGTCTTTCAGCAGTGGTGATAACGTATATGGACTGTATTCATTCACTCAACATCATGTTTCCCCTGGTGTTAGTACAGTGTTAGAATATGCAAGTAAATATTTTACATAAAGCAATTTGATAAACTTAGCAAGAGCATCTCGTTTTAAATAAGCTAAAAATGTATTTGTCGTAAATGTTGAATTTTTTTATTTTATTGATCAAAAAAATGAAGTCAGAATGTTGGGCCTCGTTGTGCGAATAAGGATAAAGGAAAACGGATTTAATTGCGTTTCTCACAATGAGAGCTTGGTGTCCCTGTTGAGCTATTTTCAGAGCGATTACACCACTGCCCATAACCCCTCCCCCTCCCCCCTCCCCCCGCCCGCCCTGCACTCCCATAATAGGCTATAGGGCTAAATAAGGATTTGCATTGCGTCCTGGAAGGGACATATGAATGTAATAAAACGCAAAGCAAACAATCATATGGTAGTAACTATTGATTATTATAGCAATAATCTGTAAATTATAGTTGTTTGTAGCCTGTGGCTATTCCACAGCTCAGGTTATAACCCCTTTTTCATAGGCAGCAATGATATAGAGTCTTCATTGTGGATGGAGGTAAATTATACTCATTAAAGGCTTGTGCCTCTTCCCCATCACTATAGCCAAAACAGCGTTGACTGGGACACACCACTTAGAGGAACATTTTTTTTTTATATCTCAAAAGTATGGACAGCTGATCCCTGTAAATAATTTTTGCTCATAAGCAAACAGCAAAATACATTTTATTTAATAATCATAATAAAAAATCCTTCAGGTTGAAATTGTACGAATCTAATCATATTTAGTAATATTAATATTATGAAAAAAAGATAAATTAGTGAAATGTTTTATATATAAATATTAATTTTAACAATTCTTACAAATTACTAACCATGCAAAACATTCTTGTGGGACAACGTTATTTAATAATAATAATAATAATAATAATAATAATAATAATAATAATAATAATAATAATAATAATAATAATAATAGAATCCGGCTCATTTAGGATTAATTTAGTTGACATAGTGTTTGTTTCAATTGAGCTCTAAACTCCTTCACGCGCTGTTCGGGGATTAAAAGTGCGCCGCGCGCGAGACTCATTTTCCGACCTGGTGACACGCAGTAAACTGTAACTTGTGCATTGCAGCTCTGCTGACACTGTGAGTGTAAGATCATCACTGCATGAAACGAACTTAAACGTAGTTGATCGTATTTATTGTAGCGGAATGAATCACGAGGTAAAAATGAAAATAAAGCTATTTTATTGTCAAAGCATTCAACATGGTTAGATAAACTATCAAATAGTAAATTTCAGCAAAAAGGATGAGACACAGAATCTATTCCTCACGGACACAAAATATTACACCTTTGTTGTATTCAAACAAATATTTACATTGTTGTAAATAGACTGTATCTTAAACAGATAACTCTAATGTACATGCATTCATAAATATAGTTCAACATCATAATCCAAATTATTTTAATTAGGCCTATATAGACATGGAAAACAATTGAATAATTTTTCTTCATGAAACTGAACTACATTTCAATTCGTTTCTATACATTATACAATACATTAATATTTACAAAATACAAATGACATGTACATTTTATTATTTCCCATTTCCCCCACAAATAATAAGTGCTTCATATTATAATAGATTTTTCAAATAGATTTTTAGAGTTTTTGGGTTTTAAAGTTTTGCATACACAAAAGCATGACATGTTGAAAGATACAATCCAAACAGAAATGTCCTTAAGAATGTGAAATCTCCAATTTGACAAGATTTGACAATATTCCCCTTTCAATAGGAAAAAAATAATAATAATGTTGTTTGAAAAGTATAGTGCCCCAAAAAGTCAGTTATGAGAGGTCATGTGGCGCGAGAGATGATGCCTCTCTCTGAAAGACTCATTGCAGATGGGGCACTTGAGCTTCTCCTCGCGCCGCCTCTTAACCAATGGCTCCATGGAATATTCCTTTTTGTGGTGCGAACGCATGTGGTACACCAGGTCAGAGGTCATGCGGAAAGAGGCATTGCACTTCGCACACCAGTTTTGTGCTGGCAGGCAGAGAGAGGTGAAGGACGGGGGAAGGAGTGTAAGGGCTGATGGCATCTGCAGCTGTATGGCGCTTGACGATTTAGGCCAGAAAGTTGTTGCGTAGAGGAATGGGTTCTGCTTTGACATGGCACCTGGTACAGGACAATTGGTGCCCAGTTCAGAACCTTGAAGCTTGGCTCCCAGGTGATCAGCCTGATAAAGTCTACTGGAAGTGACAGTGTCACCTACAGGAGGGTGGCAGTCTATGCCAGGCATTAGCTTGGGCGCCATGATAAGGGGTGAAAGCTGTGAGAAAGAACGTGATGGCTGGCTGAAGGCACTCTTGCGCTCTGAGCCTCCGGAATCCTGGGATACTGAAGTAAAAGCACTTGCTACAGCTGAGCTTTCGATCCGTGACTGAGGCGGCTGTGTCTCGCTCAGCACTTGCCTAATGCTAGGATGCTTCTCACTGCCAGGCCTCACTGCTTCTGTCTTATTCTCTGAGTTGAAACCACCATTTTTGGCACCATGCTTTAAGCCCTGTGGTGACTTTTTGACTTCAGTAAAAGCACTGCGTTTCATTTCTGGGATTTCGGAGGGTGAGAATGGTCGCCTGTTATCATCCAGACCATAGGCTCCACGGTAGTGCTGGGCTGAATTAGCCAGTTCTTCCTTTGACTTTGGGGTTGAGCCCATGGCCCGGTTGTGGTCCTCTAGATCAGAAAATTTGCGCTTCCCTGAGCTCTCGCTCAGTATCTCTGCCTCCTTGTCAGTGGCAGGACTTGTCCTGTTGTTCTCCAAGTCCCTGGCAAGGTTGTGGAAGTCTGTTGATGGCTTTCCATCCTGGGGGCTGGAGAAACCTTCGGCTCGGCCCAATTTGGGGCTTGAACTGGAAGTGGGCATGCTGGCTTGTTCTCTAATGTCCTTAGCGTCGTCCTCACCACCGGCCATCATTTGCAGTCTCTTGGTGCATCGGAATCTCAGGTGAGCGAGGATAGGGAACTCGAACTGGAAGCGCTGACTGCAGTCTGGACACAGATAAGGTGGCGATCCTGTACAAACCAAAAAATAAAATAAAATAAATTGTGATTTTTAAATTTGTGCTGCAAGATATGTATTAAATAAAAAAAGAATATATAGTAATATAGTATATAGTAATATGCTAGCATTGCTAAGGTTAACCAATGCCCAATATAAATAAAAATTTGGGCACTGCATTATTCTGTAGTATACGGTATATACCCTATACAGTTATTTTAATTTATATCATGGAAAACATTTAATTTGTAACATCATGTTTTGAAAAAAGTTTTATACTACTTATCAAGTATTTCAATAATTTAGGGTCAGTTACACAAATGCATTTATTTATTAGCATTTAAACATTATTCAAAATGTAATAATATATTTACTAGTTTTACAATACATAAATAAAGAATTACCTTTGCTTTTGATATTTCTGCTAGAGCTGAGTAAGAGTAGCTCGATCAGGTCCTTCCCGTACCACACCAACAGTTCTTCATCCTTCTCAATTCTTCTCAGTGACCTATAGAAGAGCTGTCCGTTCTTCACGTAGGCCTCTAGGTTCTGCTCGTCTCTGTCTCTTGCAGATTGGACCAACCTCAACCACATCAGACCTTCTGCAGTACTTCCTGCAGCTGACGTGTCCACCTATCACCATAGATATAAGCAACATTATTTTTTAAAATAAATTTAATATTATAACCAAAGCACACATTCTGTACACATTCTAGCTGTTTAAGCATACGAAACAAATGGATATGGTTAGAATTAATTCAACACTGAAATGCGAAGTCAGCACTGGGGATTTTGTACTAACAATATAACAACATCAACTCATTACATGAAAATCTAATATAATTTAATCAGAACTGAACACTAAATCATGCGTCTGGGTCACGGCTCCATCAATGAAGTTGCATCCAAAGTTTCGAACATAAAGTGATAAAATGCAATGTGGGAATCATTCATCATGACTCGTACCCTGAAGATGTAAGGCGCCGTCCTCTTGTCTGTGGATTTTAGTGCGATGAAGGCGATGCTGTCGTACAATGACGTGTGACTGAGCACACACGGACCGAAGATCGCGTTTTCGGGGATGTCGCAGGTGGTGTACACACTCGTGAAAATGTCGGTTAAACACTGCTGCATGGCTTTAGCGTCTCCGTCCCACGCCAACTTCTGCGAGCTGGACTCCTCCATCACTTTCTAACCAAAACACAGAAAATGATCCGGGATGAAAATCCAGCATTTCTGTTTAATATACAGGCTCATCAACTAAGATCTGATTACGTTATGCTTTATGCAAGCAGAAAACAATACAAATAAATGTAATAAATACACGTGTAAGACGCGTGGGATTTTAACAGGAGCCTTAATTTTAGGTATATGCGGCCCTCGTATGTGACTTAAAATAGCCCTAACATAAAAGGAAAACATGGCTACACGTGATTTATTATTATTATTATTATTATTATTATTATTATTATTATTATTATTATTATTATTGTTAATTATAATAATCATAATAATATTTCCCCTAAAATTTATACTTTAAACAACAAAAACAACCAAAACACTATTATTATTATTATTATTATTATTATTATTATTATTATTATTATTATTATGTTTTAAAATGCATTTATTCTATGCATAGCAGGTACAATCACGTATCAGTCGTTATAGTACTAGTGGCATCAGGCTATTTTGCACGTTTTTCATGGCTCTGATACGAAGGGATATTAGCAGCATTTAGAGTCGGAGAAGCATGTCGAATGGATTTCAAGTGCAGTGTCAAAGTCGCTGATTTCGTGTGCAGAAGGTTTCTCTGCTATTCTACACCAACCTAACGTATGTCCGTTCATTAACATAATCCAGCACTTTCCCTTAGAGACTGTCATTAAACCAACAAATGAAAAGAGGTCTTTTTTTAAAACCCACATTTAAATGCACATTTAAGAACGATCTTGTATTTGTATTCTTTAAATAATAATACATATTATAAGCTGCACCAAATTATGACTTTTAGTGCTTATAACTGGTCATATATACACAGATACGTAAGACTTTATACTAATTTTATGTCAATGTCCTACACTTTTACTGCAATTGAATCCTTTAGTTAATATCCTTGCCATAATATTTATTTGTAGAAGCGTTAAATAACATATTCTATTTGTAGCATTGAAATGTCAAATAATGTGCCATGAAATTTCTTTTCATTTAGATTTGAAACTGAGTCTATGCAGTAAACACACACACACACACACACACACACACACACACACACACACACACACACACACACACACACACACACACTTGAAAGTGTATTCTATATTCCGTATATATTCTATATTCTAATATAGCTATCTTATTCATTTCAGTTCGTATTTATTCGGTCTTATTATTTATGAATTTACCGTATTTATTATTATTATTAACATATTCATTGGCTAATATCACATTCTATCTGTTCTTGCCTTTTCTTGGTTTTGTTGGTGTACTGTCTGTATAGAGTTCAAATGACCATCCAAGTGCACATTAACATGCTGAAAACGTACAACGAACCCAAACTGAACCTCCGACTCTCCGACTTCATCTAACAGGCATTTATAGGCGCAGCTGAGGTTATACACTTTTTATAGATCCAATCGTAGTGTTTAAAAAAAAGTTTATATTCGCGCACAAATAATTTTTATATATGTGTAATTACTTTTCTTTTTTTTCTCTTAGCAGTTTTAGTACTGAGCTCTTCTTTTGTAGCTGTTCGGGTCGGTCGGGCAAAGCCACACAAAGAGCCCGATGAATATGCATCTCTCTGCTAAACACTATAACAGAGCCCGGGCATTTCCAAAACACAACAGATGAACCCACTGACCCCAGGCTTCACGGTGAAATTTATAACCCTTTCAGTGCGCGGCTTTGTTATGATGTCGATTTACGACTGCACAATAACGAGCAAACTCGTTTACGTCGTTTAGTGACGTTTAGTGAAGGTAAATATATAGTAAGTCAATGTGCCTTTCGTCCTCTCTGGATTCAAATCTGCTGAAATCTCTCTCATCTTTTGTACAGTAAAGCCCCAGTGTTGAAACGACACATAGTGTTTATCTAACTTCATTTAAATCAAATACAATGCTCATCTAAGTTCCTTTTTTACGCACGAATTCAGCACTGATGCTGCTGCTGCTGCTGTTCAGGCAGCCAAACGGATGCTTTCGCAATGAATGGAGCGCATCCAAGCTGTTTAGAATTCAGCTCGACATACTCACCGATCAACAAAGGAGAAAAACAATAATCCACAAGGTTTGTAAAGCTGTAAGAATGAGCCGTGAATCGTGTGCGTACAGAGTCGCGAAGTCCGCGCACTCAGTGCATTTCCCTCTCCAGTTGAAGGTGAGAGTGCCGGCGGGTGCGAGCGCAGATGGAGCCGGGAAGCAGCGACTGACTGACTGACACACACACTCACACACACACTTTTTGTTTGCTGCGCATAATCTGCCCAATGAGGCGTGTCACTCTCCGTCTCCTCCCTTTAACTCTTCACTAGCCGAGGCCAAGCTTGAGGCGCTTTAGTTCTGAGTAACAATTTAAACTAAACAAAAATCTCTTGACATTTTGGAGATGTGCAGAACGATGAAATAAGAAAGCGGCACTATTCATACAATATTCATACTATTCATGCAATAACAATAGTGATTATTATTATTATTATTATTATTATTATTATTATTATTATTATTATTATTATTATTATTATTATTATTATTATTGTAGAACAAGTACTAGAAATGTAGTAGTTGTACAACAATAGATTAATATGAGATCTTTTGGGGCTTCAGTATTTGTCACTTGGCCCTTAAAAGAAACTTCAGAATTCTTGATTCTTGGGAAAATTCTTTAGTGTTTTAATACACTTCCCCAAGCAATCCTCATGAGGTTACTATGTTCAAATAGCCTATTGTAATATACATCTCTTAGTTTTTAATTCATAACATTCCATACCATGATGTTTGTAAACTGTATAACACATAAAACAATAAAGACACTATTAGCATAGGTACAGTATCACATGTTTTCGTGAATAATACTGAAAATAGGCAATGCTTGGATTACAAATTGTCAGTTGTACAGCATCCTACAGCATCCTAGCCCTAAGTGTTGCCAATCATCGTTTTGCACATTAGTGTTTTTTTTCTTCATTAAAACCCTTCAGCCGTGTGGAATGCTTTTCTTCTTTGGACATCCCGGGCGCGCGCTTGCTTCTCTGTCTTCATTACGAGAACGCGCGTTTAGCCGTGCGCGCTGTCCGGCGCGCGCTGTGGAAGAGAGCGTCCTGACCTCAGCTTACACTTCGTAGGGATTAAATAAGTGAGAGTCGACACGGATGATAAAGATGAACTTAAACGCAAGTTGGCCGCGTATCAAGGCAGGTTTTGTCCGAGTTCCGAGTCGCAAGCGCCGGCATTGACGCACCAATGAACCCTGGAGAGAGGATGAAGAACCGCATTAATGAGCTATTTCTGTCCTGACTCTGCTATATGTTGGCAAGAAGGAGCTTTCTGATGAATATCAGGTAAGTGCTACATGTGTTTACCTTTTTTTTAGAACTTATATTACTTTTTCACGTGAGAAAAGAAGTTAATTTATGTAATATATCACTAACAATTTTTATCTGCATATATTGAAACAAATCCTAATTATGCACATGGGAAATTAAAAAAGATGTCTCTTGCATGTCCAACTGGACATTACAGCATATGATGAATAAGAAAGACGTCTAATTTAAGAATAATTATAACGCCTTACTGTATATGCCCAACTTTTCTACTTATAATCATAGTAATGCTTGTATGTATGAAGATACAATCTTCACATCTTCTGGGTTCTAAACCTTCAAGTAAGTTTCTTTTGACTATTGCAACTTAACAGTGATGGCATTCGGTCTTACTCCACAAACAAAGGTGTGATTTTTTTAATGCAGTTAAACTAAATATATAATAGTTTAATATATTAGGTACATCTTCATTAAAGCTTTTTTTTCTTCAAGAAGGTACAAATGAGCAATTTAATCTGTGTTCTGTGTGTAATCCATGTGTCATTACACTCTGTGATTTATCTTGTCTTTATTAAATTAAGATTTATAGCTATGTTTTTTAACCTTTGTTGTCATGTAAAATGTATTTACTTACTAATCACTTAAACTGAGAAGATTTTTTTTCTAAGTTCATATTAAGTAAATATCTAAAATATATATGCTTATAAAGTTAAGAAGAAATAAAATACATAAAATTGCTTCATGCTTCATGGATGATGGAGCAGTGGGTATTGTCTTGTCACAGCTTTTGAGGTTCAATTCTGAGCTCAGGTTTACTGTTTGCAGGTTCTTCCTGTGCCTTTCACAGGTTTCATCTGGGATCTCTGGTTACTTATAACTTCCCCCAAACATGCTAGGATACTCTAAATTGCCCCATAATGTGTAAATGGGAGTGTATGAGTTTGTGTGTGAGTGAGTGTGTGTGTGTGTGTGTGTGTGTGTGTGTGTGTGTGTGTGTGTGTGTGTGTGTGTGTGTGTGTGTGTGTGTGTGTGTGTGTGTGTGTGTGTGTGTGAGTGAGTGAGTGAGTGAGTGAGTGTGTGTGTACATGATGTATTTCAGTTTCACACCCAGTATGCCCAGGACCTTACTGCTGAAAAGGAATACATATCTAATTGTCTGCTTCATATCGATAATATCTTCCACACCAAGATTCATCAAAATATTAATATTTTATTTTGTACAAACTACTAATACTCAATTTACGAGATCTCCATGGTAAATTAAATCATAATGTGTTCCAATGTTAACTGTGCATTAAAGCGGCACTGAGGATAAATCTCTTTGGGTTAATCAAAAAAGTTATTTACTTGATAAAGTGTTTTTCTTTCTTTTATAATATTTAGATATTTAGATATTTAGATATATCTCCACATATCTAATGGAAGCATTCTGGCAGAAACATTGGTTTAAGTTTAATTTATGATTTTTTTTTTACCTCTAAACAATTAATGTTTTTATTGTAAGGCTCTGCCATGAGCCTGAAATTATTTATGCATTCATGGCTATAAATCCTGTCCTGTTCCTCACTCACTAGTGTAGCATAATAAGGATCATTTTCCATACAAAGATCTGAATTAAAGCCACAATCAGTAGCCATCTGCTTCAGCAGTTTATGGTCACAAGCAGAATGCACAGTGTACTTCCCCTCCTCTCACTATCTATTTAAAATAACCCACATTAATACCAGCCTGGATTTTGTGTAATTCCAAAAAAAGTGTAATTTTAAGATGTTGGGAGATTAAGAGCACATTCCTTATGGAATGAAAAATAGTTGGATGTTTAACAATAAATGTCTATTCCTTTAATTCTGCATTTAATGAGACACTTTCACTGTGTACTGCAACAGCTTTATATGGTTGAAATGACAATAAAAGCTTTTTGACTTGACCTGACACTTGTTTCTTGAAATGATGCTTTGACTTTAACAAAGAGATGAAGAAAAAGGATAATCTATATTTTATAAGTTTTTTCATACGTTAAATATTGAAATTGCATACTGTCAGCTTAAATGTAAAGCAGTTTGTCTGTTATTATCTGAGCAACATGATCATTTTTATACACTTTATTTTTTATTTATTTTTTCTCATTACTTGACAGAAATTCTTTATAATCAGTGACTGACAGACATCATCAGACTTGAGGTATCAGGTGAGGAACAAGTAAGATGTTTTTTTTTTATTCATTGTAGAATCTATCTTGTGAAAGTTTGCTGTCATCATTAATTGTTGAGATTCGCTGTGGATCATGATCGGTTTGTGTTTGACTCTTCACTCTTTGGTTTTCCATCACATATTTATCTTTTAATTTTTATTTTTATCAATAGCGATTTGATGAGCTTTCATGGACAAAATATTATTATTTATTATTTCTATATTTTTATATTATTATTATTATTATTATTATTATTATTATTATTATTATTATTATTATTATTATTATTATTATTTTTATTATTATTATTATTATTATTATTGTTGTTGTTGTTGTTGTTATATTTATAAATTGATTAATTTACTTACATGCCTTATTATTTTTTGCTGTCACAGCAGGAATGCTTCCTGACTCACAACTCCATGGTCCCTGGCTAGATCCAGAGCTCGAGTTACTCTGTCTGCAGAGATTTGTATGATCTCCCAGTGTCTAGCTGGGTTCTCTCTTGGTTCTCCAGTTTCCTCACACATCCCAAATAACAGTACTCTACATTGTCCCTAAGTTTGAATGTGTGTGTGTGTGTGTGTGTGTGTGTGTGTGTGTGTGTGTGTGTGTGTGTGTGTGTGTGTGTGTGTGTGTGTGTGTGTGTGTGTAAATATGCATGTGCAGGATGCTTTTTCAGAGTATGTTTCTTCCTCACATCCAGTGTTCCCTGTATTTACTGCAACCTTTATAATGGGTTCCGTATAAAACAGCTCCTGAAAAGAAATTATATTGATTATATTATTATTATTATTATTATTATTATTATTATTATTATTATTATTATTATTATTAGTAGTAGTAGTAGTAGTAGTAGTAGTAGTAGTAGTAGTAGTAGTAGTAGTACTATAAATGTTGTTGAAATATTTCTGTTTTGACATTAACCATTAATCTGACATTTTTTATGAATCTTCTAAAGTCATGCTGGTGGATTCCAATTTTCTTTCTTACTGACTCATTCTCAAACTAACGATGCACATGGGTATTTTTTTTGTTGAGTAGTATATTGTCTAATGATTATTAATGCCCCTTTAAAATTAAAGGATATTGTTAAAAAAGCATGTCAAGGTGTTAACGGTCACTCTCCCATATCACCCTATTTCTTAAAGTTATAGATCCACCTGTAATGGATGTCATTTTTCCACACTTTAATTAAACAATACCATGCCAACTAGCTCTTGTTTGTATTTTGTACTTGTCTGAAATATGAAAATGTCTGATTGAAGTGTGTGGACCAAACACACTTATAGTTCTATACATTCGGTACATGTTAAATAATTTATGCAATGCATTATTTTTGGAAATGTTGGAGACATTTCTGTTTAGCATTGTAATGAAACAGATAAACTTGATATACATATACGTTTGTTGTTCTTATACATCACAACATAAATGATTTAATTTAACAGTTTTACATTTCTGCCAAAATAAACTGAACAGCTTAGACTAGCAAATAGCCTTACAGCTCTAGTGTGTCAGTTTTCATTCTAAGCTCAGGCTACTGTCTGTGTGAAGTTGTGCATGTGGGTTTCCTCTGGGTTCTCTGGTTTCCGCCCAGTTCATGTGTATTTCCTCTGGGTTCTCTGGTTTTCACCCAGTTCATGTGAGTTTCCTCTGGGTTCTCTGGTTTCCTACCAGCTACCAAAAACATGCATGTATGTGTATTTCCCCATGGGTAATGTGAATGTGTGTATGTGTGCATGGTGTCCTACGATGGGATGCCAGTCCATCAAGAGTCCATTTCCATCTTATTTTCCTATCTTCCTGGGATACACTATGGATCTATGGAACCGCTAGCCTGGATGAAGTGCTTACTGAAGATGAATCTAGTAATTGATTCATATGTTGTATGGTTTAATGTCATTAAAAGGCTGTTGCACTGTATCATGTATGTACCCTTAGACACAAATCTGTGAATTCTATATTTATAATGATTGGCATGAAGAAATAACAAGGAGTGTAATGACATGGTGGGGTGTTGTTGCATCATGTATTAAAAGTGAAATGAGAAACATCGGATTAGAAAAATGTCAGCTTGAGTAAAGGTCTTCCATAGTTTTTCCAATGGAGGGCAGAAGAGGAAAGGGAAGGAGCCTGAGGCCCTGACAACAGTGAAGAAGTTCCAAGTGTAGCATGTGTCTCTTAAGAGGAGGGTAAAGAGGTCATTCTCTCTCTCTCTCTCTCTCTCTCTCTCTCTCTCTCTCTCTCTCTCTCTCTCTCTCTCTCCCATTCTCTCTCTCTCTTTACCTAATATTCTATCATACACAGTCCCGCTGTCACCACCCCAGGTCACTTGTGCGCTGTTTCTCAATGCACCTTAAATTAACTCTCTCAGACAGACTCACATCAAATGCTTCATCTGGAGGGCAACAAACCGGGGGAAAGGAATAAATTAATAATAAACCACTTTTATACCGGATCCAGCGATTATACAAATGGTGGAAACAGCCAAAAATATTCTGTTATGGCATATGGCACTTCAGCTGCCATATGTGCCAGTTTTCACAAAAATTGGCACCATGGCACATGATGGTCAGTTGTAACTGCCAAAAACACAGCGAGGGCTGTGCAGAGAGAGAGAGAGAGAGAGAGAGAGAGGGAGAGAGAGAGAAATGCTTCAGTGCTTCAGACAAGTACATTGATGTCCCTGTACAGTTCCCACTGTATAATCAGCAGTAAATTATCAAATGCTGGAATGAAGATTTAGACAAGATGAAAAAAAGGGCCTTTGAGATCTCATCTTTTTCTCTTTCACCATTTTCTCCTGCCTGGTTGGTGCTGCAAGAACCTTCATTCTCAGTCCACCTGGCTGTGGAGCAGAGACAAACTTGATGTGGGTGCATCGAAGCAAATCTGGTGTGACTTTCCAAATCCAGAATGTCATCATTAGCATTATCTTTTCAATCAAGCAATCTCAAAGCTCTTTGTTTGTGAATTCCTTTGTGTGGAATCGAAATGGCACCTTAATGTGTGTGTGTGTGTGTGTGTGTGTGTGTGTGTGTGTGTGTGTGTGTGTGTGTGTGTGTGTGTGTGTGTGTGTGTGTGTGTGTGTGTGTGTGTGTTTGTTTTTTTTAATTATATCAATGCCATTTTATTTTATTTATTTATTATTTTTTTTTTTGGAGATTTGATTTAAAAGGACTGGAATATTTTTTTTCCTTATGTAATACGAGTTCTGCTTTACTTTAGTCCTGATTGTGTCTTCTGATTCAGCTCTTTGGCTTTGGCAAACTTACCATCTATGTTTTCTGTGAATCTGGATCCACTCAATCAAGCAAACTGAATCCAGTTTCTATTGGCCCTCCTTTGCAGATCTACACGTGGACAACAGACAAAAAAATGATCAGAACCATGCTTTCAGGACCATGGTGCAATGTTCAAGAATGAAAATGCAGCTGCAATGTAAGCATAATTAAATAAGAAAGGACCAGAGCCAGGTTTGCATCTGAGCTAAGGCACTGTAGCAAAAATGGTCCAGGTTTTTCCAGGACTGCCCCCAGGCATATGCTTGCCCCCTGTCAGTTAGAGAAGATCTCACGTCTGGCATCAGTGAATTCTGCCAGAACCTAGAAGACCCTCTTGGTTTCATCAGTAGTCCACGTATGTGAATATCTAATGTGCAGCCTACAGTATATTACGGCCGGTATCACAACTTTCAATTCAATTCAATTCAAGTTTATTTGTATAGCGCTTTTTACAATAGACATTGTCTCAAAGCAGCTTTACAGGACATAAACACAGAGCAGAAGGTAAACATAATTAATGATAAAGGAATTAACGAATAATAAAAAAAAAAAAACTAGCTAAGACTAGCTAAGAGAGAAAGGTAGGTTAAAAGAAATTTGTTAAAAAAGAATCCCTGTAATACCTCTGCTGTATCATAGGTGTAATTAACCGTGATGTTATTAGAATGTTACAAACACAACAAATATTACTATTAATAAAAAAAAGAAAACATTTCTGCACATGATGTAAGAGGTAAATAATTAATGACAAAGTGGTTAATATTCAACCCCAAAGTTGTATATTTCTAAATAACAGCACATTCTCAAGTATTTTCATTTGCCAGTGACACTTAGGACAATAGTATTTAACCTTTTTTTTTTTTATAGTTATACACAAGTTAGTTCCTGTCATGCCTCATGTTAAGGAAGCTATAAATGGCCGTTCTAATCAGCCTTTCTTTTTTCTTTCTTGACACAAGTCAAACACAGCAAACCACTCTGTGCTAAAGACAATCCTGTAGCAAAAACGTCACCAATTGTTACCATACACATTGGAGACTCCTGCTGTTGAAAACTAGTAGAAAACTAATCAACACCTTCTGACCAATGGGAATAAAGATACTGATCAACAATACTGTGGTATAATTTTATGCCTTCTATAGAGAATCTTATTGGATCCAGAAATACTCTGTACTTAAAGTTTAAGTTTAACTAAACATTTAGATAACTATTAGACTGACTTTTTTTTTTTTTTTTATAAAAGATAAAAAGTTTAAACTGTGTATAAGTAATAAAAAAAAACACAAACATTTTGAATTATGGTCATTAGGAATTGACAATTTAACAAATGTGTGTATTTTATTATGATCACTGAACTATACTGTCAGCATTAAAAAAAGCCAAACTGTCCCATATATTCTCAAGCTAAATGACACTATTAACTCGTAGCAATATAAAAATTACTAATTAATGTTCTGGGACTTTCTTATGAACAACCTCTGTATTATCACTTTCCCATTTGGGATGAATATTTCAGCCTTTATCAGGTGGCCTGAGGGCTTACAATCTCATTCATCACTTATTTCTGGCACTGGTGAAGAATCCGGCAGCTCCTCCAAGTCCATTTTCACTTAGTGAGTAACAGTGTTGTGTGATAAATGACAGCTTGCAGACAGTTTATTGGGGATTATGGGCCTACCAGGTATATTACCCTTGTGAATACAATTTGCAATAACTGTAATGATCGAAAAGGATATCATTTTAAATCTGGCTATATTTCACTTCTTAACAAAACTTTAATCATTTGTCATTTTTTTACTTTAAAATTGTAGGAGGATTTAGCCACTGTTGTGCATTAGCAGTGAACAGCCTTATGACAACATTAGATATATACAGTATGGGGAGAGCTGGTATAAATGGGCTAGCTGGCTAAGCTCTCCTGCTTTTGTTCTTTTTCAAGCAAAACATTAATTTTTGAGCTCCATATCATCATTTATTGGCTGTTAACACACATCTTGAATTTATTTATTTATTTATTTATTTATTTATTTATTTATTTATTTATTTATTTATTTATTTATTTACACACACATTTATTATTTTATTTTTTTTTAGTTTTAGTTTTGTGCACGGGATAAACAGTTCCACCAATGATCATAAGTAAAAAATTATTGGGTTCATTAAAAAAAAAAAAAAACACAAAGGGACAAATAACAGAATGTTAAGTTCCTTTGTTTGAACAAGCTGGCTGACAGTAAGTGCAGCATTTCTGTTTACCAACTTGTTATCCAAAGGAAGAACAGAATAAATACAGACTTTAAACACTTGACTCACAAAAATTCTTAAAAGAATGTTTTCCTACATGGAATAGTTTTGCTTTTATGATGAGACCCTGTGTTACAATGTTCAGACCTAATGGGTAAGTAGTGCTAAGTGTTTAGTTATAGCTTTTATAACAGGACTTTTATAGCTCTGATATTCAGGATTTTGAACAGATGGAAAAGAACTGTTAAAGTAGACAATATGCTGGAAAAAATGGACAATATACTGGACATTAAGTGGACGCAAAAAAAAAAAAACTGGACAACTACATGGCCAAAGAATGTGGAGACCTGACAATCACATCTGTATGTGCGTCTTTCCCAAATTTTGAAAAAATTGTATAGGATGTCTTTGTATGCTGTAGTATTTCAATCTACCTCACATAGTAAGGTCCATAAAGACATGGTTTGTCAAGGTTGAAGTGTGAGAACTCGATTGGACTTCACAGAGCCTTGACCTCCACAACACTGGGCAGGTTCGAGATGAACTGAAACAGTGATTTCACCAATGCTCTTGTGGCTGAATGGGAACAAATCCATACAGCCATACATCAAAAAAATTAATGAACAGATTTCTCAGAAGAGTGGGTGTTTCTGATTAAGAAAGTATCCAGGAACTGAATCTTGAATGGAATGTTCTTAAAACACATGGGAATGATGATCAGGGTCTATACTGTATACATTCAGTCAAAAAGTGTATTAATTCCCACAGGAGTTTCTTAAGCATAAGAAATCATATAGTTAAACCATCAGTTATCTCACCAGCATAGCCATGCAAATGTATTGTTTTCAAATGAATATTTCATTAATTTTAGTAACTTTTTGATATAGAAATGTTGTCAACTAGGAACTACACAATATAGCAATCTCACTGAACTTGCACCTTTGACTATGCCTCAGGCCAAATGATGTTTTTGGCCATAAGCAAAAATCCAGTTGTACACCAGATACACTCTCATGGGTATGTAGCATTTTTGAAATGTTTTTTTTTTTTTTGTTCTCCCCTTCAGCAAATGCCTTGAGGAGACTCTGTCAGCACAGCCAGCTACCTCTGAAAACTCTGATGGCCCAAGCCTCTTGTGGCAGCATGAATCAAAGTTGGCCGTGAACACTCATCGTGTCAAGGCACTAAGGGCCAGGCCTCAAGTCGGCAGAGTTTTTGAGGAAGCTTGAGTGCACAGCTGCAGCGAGCTGTCTCCATGATGTGTGTAACTACGCTCTTTGCCTCTCAGCAATGGGAATCAGGGTACAACACTCAGCAGAAAGTTCACTAAAGTTTAAGTTGTAACAAAGAAAAAAGGGACAGACTAAAGGAAGAGTTTTACATGCTATTGGATTGCTTTATTACAACTGATTACAACTGTTTCTAAGCATGAACAAAACAAAAGGTCAAATAGAGTGCCATGAATCACAAGAGAACTTAACTGGATTCTTTAGGGAGGATTTGAATATTATGTGCCAGTACTTTAATGAAGATACTTTTCGACATAGCAAATCAATAACATACAATAATATGCAGTTCATAAAAAAATCCACCACACCCTTAATCCCTTAGCCCCAAAAGGCAACAGGCCCATCCCTAAGTGTGTGTGTGTGTGTGTGTGTGTGTGTGTGTGTGTGTGTGTGTGTGTGTGTGTGTGTGTGTGTGTGTGTGTGTGTGTGTGTGTGTGTGTGTGTGTGAGTGTGTGTGCTGTTGAAAGTTTGCGAAACTGTGACAGGGTCAAACACTTTGAAGCCAGAACTGGAGACGTGTTACTCGGAAGCTGGCCAGAAGTGATTGCAGAGCTTGACTTCTATTCTCCTCTAATCACTCCCATATATTTTGCCTCAAGGAAAAGCACAGAGAATGTTTTGTGCAATGCGAAACAGCCGAGTGAAACTTCTACTGAAGCACAGTGTCCGTTCTATCTAAGATAGAGTTTGCCACTTCACATTAGCTTAACATGGGTTGAGTGTACAGCTCTGCATCTCACTGCTTAGTAAAGTATTGCTTTGCTTGTCTAAGTATCTTTACTGGTTTGTTCTTGTTTTACTGTGGATGTGCATAAACAGCAGCAGTTATTAAGCCCAGATTTTGATGGGGCAGAAAAACCTTAAATTTGGAATTAAGTTAAGAAGCTGTCCATCATTTAGTGTAACAGTATATCATATTGTGACGTGAAGTACAGCTATGTATGGTGACCCATACTCAGAATTCGTTCTCTGCATTTGACCTATCCAAAGTGCACACACACAGCAGTGAACACACACAAACACCATGAACACACACCTGGAGAAGTGGGCAGCCATTTATGCAGTTGGGGGGTTTGGTGCCTTGCTCAAGGGCACCTCAGTCGTGGCCGGCCCAAGACTCGAACCCACAACCTTAGGATTACGAGTCAGACTCTCTAACCATTAGGCCACCATTTGACTTGCCCGTAACACTATTGTTGGATAACACTATCCAGTATACTGTCAAGCATCTTGTTATGAGCAGGTTTTTAACCTTCTTTCAGCTGTCTTTGATACAGCAGTGAGCAGATACAGCAATGAACCAGCGTTCTCAGGATTCGAAATGTCCATCCGGCACAAATTCATCAACTGGATAATTGAGACACAATTCAATGAACTTTTATTCGTAAGTACGGACATTGTCACAATGCTACAATGCATGTTTGCAGAAAGGTATATATATATATATATATATATATATATATATATATATATATATATATATATATATATATATATATAGAGAGAGAGAGAGAGAGAGAGAGAGAGAGAGAGAGAGAATATATAGAGAGAGAATATGCATTTTATATTGTATTTGTAAATATTCCCCTAATTAGCAAGCCAGAGGTGAAGATGACGAGGAAAACCCCTTGAGGAAGAAACCTTGAAACAACCCAGACTCTTAAGACAATCTATCCTGATCTGGGTGACACAAATTGTGTGATTAGAAAATTATTTATATTCTGTAAACTAAGTATAACCTATAATTCTATTATCCCAAATTTCAATTCTGCAATCAGGAAAGTCTTTTTAATTTCAACATGAAGTCTGTTTTATTGACGCTATCAACTGTTTACTGTTTGACACTTAAAACTTAAAGCGTAAAACTTCACAGAGAATGGAGTCTGTGATGGAAAATCAGCCTTATGGTTTCTAAGTAGAACTATCCACAGTAATCTCATGTATCTTTAGGCTGACCGTGTGGTGCCATATTCAACAGGAATGATTGCCAGTGATTTTAGATTCCCTCTCTTATTTCTCACTATATATTCTACAAAAAAATATATAGTTCTGTACTTTATATGCAT
The DNA here is from genome assembly GCF_022655615.1 of Tachysurus fulvidraco. NCBI lineage: Eukaryota > Metazoa > Chordata > Actinopteri > Siluriformes > Bagridae > Tachysurus > Tachysurus fulvidraco. The sequence goes on from NC_062526.1 coordinate 7,397,073, forward strand.
ATTGTATACATTGTCTGCAAAATATCTTTGTTTGAAGACACTTGTCTAGTCTAGTTTCTTGCTATAAAATAAGATATCTGCAGATTATGACAGTATTTTCAGTTTAGCCGATTTGGTATAACCCTGGTGTAATACAGCCCTTAACTGCCATGTCTGCTTTTACCACTTTGCTGAAAATTTCCAGTGTAGTAGCCTAGTGGTTAAGGTGTTGGGCTACCAATCAGAAGGTTGTGAGTTCAATTCCTATGTCCACCAAGCTGCCACTGCTGGGCCCCTGAGCAAGGCCTTTAACCCTCAATTGCTCAGTTGTATAAAAGTCACTCTGGATAAGGGTGTCTGCTAAATAATGTAAATGTAAATATAAATGTGTGTAAGTGTTTGGGATGTGGGAGCTTAGTGTTTAAGGTGTTCGACTACTGATCGGAGGGTCACTGGTTCAAATCCCATGTTGCCACTGCAGGGCCCCTGAGCAAGGCCCCTAACCCTCAATTGCTCAGGTGTCTAAACTGAAATAATAAAAATGTAAGTCACTCTGGATAATTGTGTCTGCTAAATGCTGTAAATGTAAATGTTTTACTGCCTACTCCAGTTGGCTTCTATTAAGGATTTCTGCAATTCCCAGTTTGACCACTAGGTGCAATAATATTTCAATGATGTTAAATAAGAAATTAAATGTTCTGCTCCATGATTGTGTAACATCTATAAATGCAAGCAAATCAATGATTTTTAATGGTTGGTTATTTAAAAGATCTAATCAGTAATTTCAATGGAAAAAAACAAAGCATTTGTGTGAAAGCACTTGATAAAGATTAACATTTTTATTCCCATGTAAAAGGCTTCTCCTTCAACCGTCCCTATGCTCAAGCTGCCAGTAAGGACAATAGTAATAAAGGTTCACACAAAGAAGTGTTTAACTGTGGTGAAAAAAGTTACTTTCAAACACAACATTCTCATTTTCCATGGCTCAACACAAACTTCATTGTGTTATATTTGAGCGATGATAAACACATTGACCGCATGTCAGAAATTTCTTTTAAATGTTTAAACACATCCAGGAAATTCATACACTTCACCATCTGATTTAAACAAGCAGCCATGTGTTACTTTCCTAACAATGTGACACAAACACATGTGTATACATCTCTGAATAAAAAATGTGGTATTTCTGAACAGAAATGTTTTCAGTTAAAAACAATGGAGAACCATTTAAAATAAATGGAGCAGGCTTATGGTTTATGTTGCTTATATTGTCACATGAGGTTTCTACTTGGACGGGAAGAGCTAAATCAATATTTGTGAAAAAAAGAATGCAAGCTTAAAGGTTCAAAAAAGTTGTTGCAATTTGATCTTCACAGGAAACTAGGCAAAGATTCAACAAAGATTGTGATTGATGGCAACAGTTCAACTCGTCCTCGAGGTCTATACACAATACAAGCCCTGATTTCAGCTTATGGATGCCACCCACTGGCTGTTTGCGCATGCTAATGTGACCAGCCGCTCTTCTAAATGATTGGCATCTCGAAAAGGCAATGCAAAAGGTGTGTGTGTCCATCTGTCTGGAAAATGTGCTGCGTTGGTGTTGGTCCAGCCTTTAGATGTGGAAACCATAGCAGAACAGTGGCCACTGCAGATGTGACTGCATCTCACTTGCTTTGGCCGTTTGTGTTATGCTTGGCTGAAATGACTGATATAATCATCTGAGATACGCAATGGCACAGTCACCGCTGAGCAACAAAAAGAAGCACAGATCGAGAAATAATGGCAGATCAAGTGTAACTTGCACTAATTCCGAGCAGGGTTTTCACATTAGGGATTTGGTGGCCTCATTTATTGACTTTGCGTGCTCTGCCCAGGAAAACTCAGAGCACACAGTTAGTTCCTTGTGTGACCTTTTTTCCTGATTCCAGAAGTAAAAAAAAAAAAAAGCATGAAAAAGACAAACAAAAATTCATGTCAAAACTAATAATGTCCTTAAAAACCTCGCCCAAAATAAAGAATGTTTTTTTTTTCAGCTTTCAAAAAAAATTCTGTGCTACTTTTGGGTTAATCATCAGTGACACAACACTTTTCTGAGCTGGTGAAATCCCCATAGCGAGAAAGCCGAGATAGAAGAATAACAAACGTGAAAAAGTGACTACACAGGCGGCAAGGGTGACGAGCCACTGAAAATGGCAGCTGTCAAGTGAGCTGACGGGGAAGTGAGCGAGCGAAGGCCCTCGCTGTCTGAGCACTTTGTCACATGCTGTAGATACTTCAAGGGCCAAAGAGGAGATCTGGGACGGCATTCTTATCACAGTGACTGAAGAGCATTTTCATCCCTCCGAATGGGAAGGCATGCATGAACACCTAAGTAAATACATTACTTGGAGTTCAAGGTTAGTCAGCTTACAATAGGGTTGGATAAAATGACAAAAAAATCCCAACCTGTCTATTTTTGGGTTTAATTTGTTGCTTTAAAAAAAAACTCATATAAATGAATAATATATGATTCTAGAGGCTAACATAGCTTATTAAACATTTACTTTGTCCTTTAAAGTACACTTGGACATGTTTAATAAAACAGTCACCTCCAGAATTATTGGAAACGTTATTAAAAGCCAAAATCAGAGAATATATTTTAAGAAATGATGGACACATGCATTTTAATAAATATCTATCTCTTTTAGGGTAAAAAGCATCTTTGACTATGCTTTGGAATGCCTGGACTATGCATGTCAATAATTTTAACACATTTTTTGAAAGACAAAAATAATATCTGAGTTGATTTGATTAATTATTAAAAAAAATACCTCGTTTATTTGAGTGATTTTTTTCTTTTCTTTTAGATTTAAGGTTAACTGTAAGCAACGATGTAATCCACTGTTGTAGCTGCATCCATATACTCAGCATCATGTATTTTAAGATACTGTTTAAAAAATTTCCCAACAGTTTCCAAGGAGATTAAATGTGTTTGTAGCATTAATAATATTTTGAATGGAATATTACTTTTGCTAGAAATTAAATGATCAAATCTATCAAATCCTTAACAGAAGATGATCACATAGCATGACATAGCAATCCGACACAGTCCACAGTCCAGAAAGCCACCTATGGCATGTGAAATAAAAGCAGAGGGGAAATAAAGCAATAGTGTTTCTGTTTCCCATGAATAAAGTTCACCGTAATAAAGATACTTCACTGATGCGTTCCCATGATGGTAACACTTTCTAAAACCATGAATCATTTCCAATACAAGTGTGTCAATGCTTGTTGTGACTGAGAAGTCTCAAGAAACAGCGAGTTCCTCATAAGAACTTATTATGCTCATGACTATGTGTTGTTTGCACTTTCAGATTGGGATGGCGAGTGGAAATAAAAGGAAGTAAGTCTGTTACATTTCTTTTGGTGCTGTGAATGTCTTGTTTGGGTAAGAGGGGTGCAAAATTTGTGACAATTTTGGATGTGAGTGTCAAATAATATCAAATTTAGGCCTGTTGTAAAATTATGGCTATTATTTCACAACAATAGCTTCTTGGAAATAAAAAACATACAAAACGGTGACTCAGAATTCGAAGAAAAGCACTGCTGACATGAACCCGTACAGCTTTAGACAGGAAGTTGAGCAAACAATCAGCAGGGGCAGGTGTCACTTGATGGACAAAGCTGCCAGCACGAGGCTGCTTGTCATGATGTTAAATAGAGAGATGAAAAGGAGTGAGAGAGCGAGAGAGCGAGAGAGAGATATTCAAATTGTAGTGAAGTAGGGATTTTATTTGCTTGTCTCCAAAATGCTTCTGGCTGATGTTAATGCAGAAAAAAATAGAATGGAATCAAGGAAAATATTACAGTCGCTATTTGGGGAAGCTGTTTGAAGGTTGTTTCTATTAACCCTGTATAAGAATTCATGGCCTTACGATTGCAAGTTTGGAAGCTGGCAAAAATATTTGAATATGAATTGAATGAATTTGAAATATATACACATCACAGCTAAGAAAAATTGTACTGTTTTGTGATGTATTTAGAGATATTTGTCTTACTTATATTAGAATATTGGACAGTTATATGTCAAAAATTTATAAAAATATAATTGATATAAATAAGTCTTAATTAATTAGGTGTTAGATAAATTAGGAAAAAGTGAAGTATTTGGGATTGATGGGGAAAAGTAGACACCTTTGAGGAGATCAAAGAAATAAACAGTTTTTCCTGATCTACTCTAACTAGTTTCTAAAGTGATATTAATTTCCTGATGCGTAATATATGCCAAATGTAACTGTTTATATAACGTTCCACACTAAATGCCCAGAAGATTATGGGCACCTCTTGGATTCACCCAGATATATAGGATCTTTTTATTTTTTAGGCTTTAGCTTTACAATTTAATTTCACTTTAACTATGGGGTCCCAAACTTGTTCCAGTAAACATTGTCCACAAAGACATGATTTCCTTTCAACAGATGCTTCAGGTTGGGTGGAAGAACTCAAGTGGCATGCTGACCTCACCTGACATTAGTGTGCTGAAATCTAGTGCAAAGTCTTCCAAGAAGAGTGGAGGTTATTATAACAACAGCTGACAGAATAAATCTGGACATTGGACTGTTTAAGAAGTGCAAGTGGTATTTAGCTGATTTCGGTACTCTATTAACTCAACTCTGGATGCATCACCTTTGGACTAATTTACATAACACTTGTGTATTAAGATTTGTATTAAGGTTAATTTTTTTTTCCCTGTAAGTATATATATATATATATATATATATATATATATATATATATATATATATATATATATATATATATATATATTCTAAAGCAAATCTTAAAATAAATAAATAATTAATTAAAAACACAGTAAAAAGGAATATTGGGTTCCAAAGTTTTTCCTCGCCACCATTTCCTCCAGCTTGCTTATTACAAGTAAATACAAATGTACTTTTTAAACTTTGTAATTTCTATTCTAAATGTTATTTTCTGTAAGCCGCTTTGACAAATCCGTGTCCGTACTGTATCTCCATGTTAAAAATGCTATACAAATAAAAATAAAGTGAATTTAAATACTTTTGTCAGAATTTTAAGTTCTAGCTGTTCTTACAACTTTATTCATAGGAAACATATCAAACATAATATCACTAGAATGTATTTAATAAATTAACTAAAAGGCATTTAATGTATACAAAATCTACTAAAAGAAACTGGCTTGGATTGTGATGGACTGGTTTCCCATTCTGTGTGAAATCCCCCTTCACCTTTAACATTCCTGGGATCAGCTCTGGATCCTCCATGACCATGACCAACATAAAGCAGTTACTAAAGATGAATGAAGGAATGAGTGAATGATTGTATCCAAATATCTTCAATTTTGTGCATAACATTTATTTAGAACAGCTATGAATAAGAAACCCCAACAAAATATCTCAAACCTTAATTTTAGTGTAATTTCATTCAGACATTTATCACAATACTATTAAACTTCTCTCTTATGTGACTATGGCTAACATATTAATCACAACACTATGTTAAACACATTTTACTTAATTGTTAGCAGTGCTTCAGCCTCAGGCTGGATAGTTGACTTTTCAACCCCCTTTTTCTGTGCCACACACTCTTCACCACCAACGCCCATGAACTGCACTGATTGAGTCTTTTTTACAGGTCAATCTTCACTTCAGCAGCCCTGTCTCCTTTGATTTCCCCTCATTCCCAGTGCTGGGGTGATCAGGATTGTGCAGGCACTTTGCAGAATCCCCTCATTAGGCTGACGGGCCCAGTCTCAGCAACCATTAACTCCATTCCGGCAAAATTCATCGCACTGCCAGATAAGACGAATGAGAGGAGACACAAGGAGGGTGGGGGCCTGATTTGGACTGGATCTGTGTCAGTGCACAGCCAGCCGTATTCAGCAAGTCAATGATGGACGTCTGTCTGTGAAGTGTCCAGCAGCACAGAGATTATCTGTTGCATCAGCATCGTTTGGCAGAATAAAATTTGTGCTCCGTTGACACTAATTCTTGTAATGCTTATTTCACTGCTTGCAGATCATCACTCTTCTTCGTTGTGCATAGTTTCACATGAATGCCATAAAGATTTGCACATTAACACAATATTTGCCACAATATTTGTCACAATATTAACACAATAATCTGTATCTCAGAACTAGTCTTGTAAATAATAACTAATAACTGGATTGGGGATTGATTTGTATATTGATACCTGCTAACAAAATAGACTGTGTCTAATTATTGCAACATGACTGACAGAAAAAAAGCAGAAGGATGGCCTTTCACCTTATTCCTATGGTTGGTAGTGAAGATGCATTTGTAAACGCATTTCATCCTACATCTAATTTAATTATGTTTAATTTGCTGATTTGTTTTATGTCTTGTTCTCAATAGTTCTATGCTTAAAAATTCTTAAAGAATAGCAGCTATGAACTCTTGTTCTGGACTAGATCTTTAAATGTCCATCAGTGCAAAGGTTCTAGTCTTTGTGGAATAATGCAAAGAAAAGCTGAAGTTAATCTGCTGATTTGTAATTCCACAACAGGCCAAAAGGACTCTCTAAAACTGTACAATCTCTATAAGAATCGACAAGAACTATAATTAATAGCATTCCCAAAATGCGGTCTGTTTACTGTCTTAATATCAGTGAAGGACCAAAGAACAACTAGAACCACAACACTTCCTTTGGGTTTGATAAAAGAGAACAGAGTAAACATATGAAACATTTTTTTGGTGGTTGAGAACTTTTCATTCAATGTGATTCCGTCTGTATAACGTTTTTAACAATAGACATGGCTGCAAAACAGCTTTACAGAAATCCAGATGTACATTTAAGGTAGATCTCTAAAAAGCAAGGCATATGCAACACTGGCAACTCCTTGAGACAACATGAGGAAGGAACCTTGAGAGGAAACAGATGAAAATGTGTGACAGTGAATAGTTGGGTAATAAATCATTAGATTTTTATTTAATGTGTACTATAAAGCCAAACAATACTAAATGTATTGAATGAACATATTGAGAAGCAGACTCTTAAAGTGAGCACATGACTTCAAGTCTCTATGATTCTTGCAGAGGCAGTTCGTTGGTACAAATATACAATCATCCAAAGAGAAAATTATGGGATATTTCAACTGTTTTTGAGACCTGTAAATCTTAAGGTATCCAGATGAAACCACAATGATATAAAAAGCAAGATCTTGGTTAAACTTCCTGCTTGTCGCCTTCAAGGCATGGTACTTTCTGCATGAAATTAATCCTACACCTTCATCTTTTGTCATGGAACTTTACTCTTAATGAGTTTCAACACCTCAATGAATCTTGCAATTAGTTCAATTGTTTTCCCTGTCACTTCTGATTATTCATAGCACTGTAATGTCCATGACTAAAGAAGCGGATTAGAACTTCTAAACCATGATTCATTTTCAAAACATCACCATTATCAATTGTGGGACACACACACTGTTTACTATACCCATACTTTTTAAGAGGCATCAAGTGAATATACCGAATCGGATGCATGTAACAGTATATGTAATTAAAAAGATTTGATTGTGTTTGATTCTCATTCTTATTAAAAATGCATTGTGCTTTCCACGCCTTAAAGCATGACATTTTGTAATCCTTCATTGTATTAATCTGAATGCATCTTCATGGTTTCGCTTATGATCAGTTAGCTAATCAGAAGAAATGATCCACGATCACTTCAAGTGATAGATTAAATAGATAAAAAAGAAATGGAAATATAATATATTTTCATCAGATACTTGAATTGAAATGTAACACAGGACACACCAAGACTGACAAGAGAGGGTAGTAGTGTAACTTGTAAAGGGAGTAGTGAAGCTTTGTTGTGTATGTGTGTGTATGTGTATGTGTGTATGTGTGTACAGTATGTGTGTGCGTGTGTGTGTGTGTATGTGTGTATCTGTGTAATATATATGTGTGTGTGTGTGTGTGTGTGTGTGTGTGTGTGTGTGTGTGTGTGTGTGTGTGTGTGTGTGTGTGTGTGTGTGTGTGTGTGTGTGTGTGAATGACAAAGTCTGGAATGGCATCTTTAATTTGCTCTCCAAGGATTTCAGTCATAACTAACCCAGTATTACCAATATATAACTCAGTAATACATTTGAATTTTGCTCCTTCAAACATGTTAGACTCATTAATCTTTTCAAATTAGTAGCATTAGTAACTGGTACAGTACAGATTACATTAAATTATTATTATTATTATTATTATTATTATTATTATTATTATTATTATTATTATTATTATTTCTAATTAGTTATATTCTTCTAGCATCGTGTGCACATGTCAAATATTTATTTATTTGTTAAAAATAATTTTGCAATTATATCACAGTAATACTGTTTAGAACTATTGAATAATATTTCAAATATTGTTAGGAAATATAAATATTACTATTTATTTTACTATATTATTATTTTATTATACATTGAAGACTCGCATGCTATATAATTAGATGAGAGTTTATATAAATATACACACAGGGGTACTACACTTAATTGCAAGGCATAATCACACCCTCACATGCCAATCATCCTACAACACATCTCTTGGGACTGTGGGAGGAAACCAGAGTACTTGTAGGAAACCCCACGAAAAACCATTAAGCATGAGGAGGACATACCATTAACCACAAGTCCCACATTTAATGCACCTTGAACTGCATCCAGCTGCTATTTTTTCCACTGTAGAGCCTACAACTTCTGCTTAAGGTGCAATATTTATATATTAGGATGGTTATTGTAGTGCTGTCTGAGATGTATGTTAAATGTGTCTTGTGACTAAACATCAAGACTTGTGAATGTCTATGGTGAATAAAATTATTTTGATTCTGTAAAAAAAAGAAAAAAAAAGAAAAGGAATCTCCTTTTACATCCTGTGTTTAGTCATTTTTTTTATTCTGAGCCTAATAATCCTTTTGACCTACGTGTGATCTAACTGACTTTGGATTATATTAACATTATGTAAAAATTAATAATAAAAAAAAAATTGTAAAAATTCCTGACTGTAGTTAAATAATGTAACCTGAGGGGGTGTAAACACTGTGTGCTTAGTAAGGTGCAAAACGTCTACAAGGACAGGAGGCACTATCTAGTCCAAACAGGTCTGCAAATCACAGGAAGTCTCTAAGAAATAATGGAACATCCCAGTGTAATGTTCATGCATGTTTAACCACATATGGACTTGTATGTGGGGGAAGTTTTTATATGAAGCAATTCAATTTCATTTTATAGCATATTTTATATAGACACAGATAAGTGGAGTATTTCACAAGGCTTCTATGATACCCGTTAAGATATCTCTAAAGTGCAATTTGTTTTCACATTTATAAGATAGTCGATTAATTCAAGGTTACTTCTTTGTATAACATTCAGGAGTTTTGTTTGCACACACTTTAATGTATAGACCCTAGATGTGCTTATAGTTCACATGTATAACTCAAAGAGCAGCACGGTGGCACAGTTTGCATCATCACAGCGTCGGGTCATTGGTTCAATATTGAGCTTGTGTTGCTGTCTATTTTGAGATTCACATGTTCTCCATGTGCACATAGCAACTGGGTGGGCTATAATAGTTTCATCTAGGCATATATAAAAGTGTGTATGTGCATAACCATTCTCAGTATAGACTGTGGATCTACCGTGATCCTGACCAAGATAAAGCACAAACTGAAGATAAATGAATGGGAAAAAAGACAATAAACCGTGATGTGAAATAAAGTGTCGCTCACTGTGTTAAGCAATAAATTAGCCAATTAAAGGAAGCAGTGAGCTATTGTCATAATATTTATTAGATCATTGTGTGCTATGAATCTGAGAAGTCTACAGATTCTCATCAGTTTCCTTTCTTTATGCTGACTAGTGATTATTTTCTCATTATCTATTCACTTGTCTGTGATCAACATGTTTATCTAAGTACAATGACGTCTAATTTAATATACTCTATGCCTTCAAATTGTTCTAAATCATTAAACATACATTTAAACAGATTCAAACACCAATTTGATTCATTGACTTTCTCAGTTCTGATTTTTTTTCCAAACCTGCTCCATAATTTCCTGCCTCTCAACTTACAGCATGAGTTTTATTATTTTAATGTATTTATTTATTTGTACCTTTTTACCTATTTTAAAAGTCTAGGGATTACATTAGGAGTAAATCCAGTATGATGTATTATTCTTAACGTTTGTGATTTTTGAGGGGTGAAAATCTGTGACAAAACATACATCCTCCAGCTGTTGGGTTGAACCACCCAGTCCTTCCTTCCATCTGTTTGCGCATGCGTATTACATCCTCGACTACTTTCAGAAGAAAAGTTTTGCAACTTGCAAACTCGTCAAAAGTTTGTCCAGCACAAAGAAGTCGGTCTATCAGCCGTATAAAGGATTAACGAGGAAGGATGAAGCAATCCGTGTAATGACGTCGCCATGTTTGTTCATCTACAGGAAGGATTGTATAACTTTGTGTCAGAACTTTTGTTACATATTGCTCCAGGGTTGTTCATGTAGCAGAGCTTTTATTTTTCTTCCTCACTTGTCATTGTGTTCTCTGCATTGACCACACGGTTTGGAGTATTTTTGTTTCTTTGTGGTGTTCCTACTGACTATAATTTCTATAAACAAAACAAACCAAAAAGTGTCAGTAGAAGTGAAATGATGCCAAAGATAAGTCTGAGTGCGGCGGTCACTGGGCTTCTGGTGCTCGGCTTCATGTCGTCCTGCAGACCTGACACATCTCCATCCTGTCACGGAGCTTACGACCTGTACTTCGTGTTGGACAGGTTAGTAGACGAGTTGTGCACAATTCGTAATGTTTTATTTCTGTTTCCTGTTCGAGCCGTTTGGTGCTTTGTGTTTAAACGCCTTTCACTATGACTATCCTGTGACCAGAGAAACTCACACAGTTTATTCGGTTCGGGTTTACAGACAACTTGCGGCTTTACTGAAATCCGGATGTAGCCGAGATTCATATTTAGGTCGTTAATGAGAAAGTCTGAAGGCGACAATAGTAAGAAAAATAGCAAGAAAACACAGGCTTTGAGAGACTGCGGTTGATTTTATATTCAAGAAACTTTGAGAGGACAGGAAGACTTGTTCAGATGGGCAGAGAGATAGATAGAGAGAGAGAGAGAGAGAGAGAGAGAGAGATATGGATGGATGGATGAGTAGAGAGATAGATACATAGATGGATGGATGGATAGAGAGAGATCGCGAGAGAGATAGATGAATAGATGGATAGAGTGAGAGAGAGAGAGAGAGAGAGAGAGAGATGGATTGATTTATTGTCATTGTTTTAATGACGAGATTATGAAGGCCACCTCACCCAGCATCAACATAAACAATAAACAATAAATAAATAATCACACATTATGAATCAAACACAATCGCTACACATGTTTGATGATAACAATAATTTAAAATTATCACAGCAATTGTTAAGAGGAACTGGTCCGCTTCTGCGTGAAACCGGATAGTATGATTATAAATGACTCTTCCTCAATTGAATATTGTAATGTCAAACTGTAGGATGTTCATAAGAATCCCAGGATGTGCACAGGGCAGTTTTTATGATTACAGGAGCAGATCTTAGGACAAATTCACAGGATACAGCTGAGATTTTCCACTGATACAAGGTTATAAACTGTGATGTTATGCCTGTTGTCACTGGATCTCTAGCTCTTTGTATCTAAGGACCTTTTTAACTGTTAACTAAATTCTACAGACACAATCGAGATCTAATTTATGAACCTAATCTAACACAGGCCCAGATTGATATAACCGAGGCTGATTTATAGTCATTATAATTCTGATTTGTTTTGTTGTTCATGAGTTTTTTTATTTAATTCTCTTTGATTTAAGTGACCAGTCCAATAGGCTGGAAGAATTATAATAATAATCAATAATAAATATACTGAATATGAATATAAATTGATAACAGTGAGTGATGATGTCCACCACCAAAACAAACGAACACAAAAACCCCATGAACTTGCAGTCTTCCTAGTTGGACTCCACTTTGAAAACCATTGCCTTAGGCTACAAGTGTTGCATCATGAAATACTATGATGTTTGCCAAAATATTCAAAACAGAGTTGTTGTTGTCTTTTTTCCAAGATAAATAAAACAGAAAACTATCTGTATTATCCTGACTTTATGAAAGGTTAAGAGCAACCTAAAAAAAAGGGGTCAAATTCTTTAATACTATTCCAGTTGTAGCAAAACTTTTGCCTCTTTGAGGCCTTTAGCTCAGTTGTAAACACAGTTAATGGCAATAACTATAAGGTTTAACCAGATTCTACAGTTTGCACATGTAGCAGCTTTTCATCTTTCTATAAATTGCTCCCTAAATGCCACTGTTGCATAATTGTTTATGATTGAGTGATAAAAAGTTGTAGTCATGTTAACCAAGTGTACAAAGCTGCTGTGCGTTAACTTGTTTAGTTTTTTGCCAAGTTATATGAAATGTAGTAGTAGAAAATCCAAGGGCTTTTGTCCCAATGTGTTCAAAATTATTTCAGAACACATAATTTCAATCTACAGAAACTCCTTTGACCAGATATGGCTCTTGTTTGTTTAGGTCCATGATTATCTTTATTTCCTTATCTTGTAACAAACGTTGGCTGGTCACCACCCTGACATCAGGGAAATTACAAGATGAAGGCAAAGATTCAGTCTCATGAAGTGAAGACACAAACATTGTTCGTATGTCTATAAATATCTCTGTAGAACTCTCTAGAGAGCTTCGATTAACAGTAATACATTATGGTTAATGGTGATACAGGCCTACTGCAATGTGATTCGAACATCCCACGTTAAACTTGCACTGGTTTTACGTTTCTACCTGAATGTTGACCAGTCCTTAAAGAACAATAGTTGTTTTTGCTTAACAGATGTAGACACAATGATTCAGAGGTGTATTTCACTAAAACAACCACATCAAAACACTGTTCTTCCATTTCCGTTTTGCATAAATATACAGACAGCTTACACTTCCTGGTGTTTATCCTTCTTGTGCAGTTCTAGTTATTTGCAGAATATTTGACAAGATGAATTTAAGCTGTTCTGGTGGCTTGTGATGGCCTGACACCTTACTTAAAAATTTATATCTATGACCCCCTTTGACTTGCATTTTATCTTCTTTATTACAGGTCGGGAAGTGTCTCGACTGATTGGATCCAGATCTATGAGTTTGTGAAAAATCTTGTAGATCGATTTGTAAGGTAAGAAGCCTTTTATTTTTTTCCATAAGAAAACTTGAAAGCAACTGCAAGACTAATTAATTATAGTGCAGCTAAACACACATCCGGCTTGGAAAGGATTCTGAAAGGGGGAGGGGGGGTTTGAGATATGAAATAAACAAAAAAATAAATAAAAGGCCTGATGAATGTTGAACTTACGTAACGTTGACTCAATGTATGTGCCAGTACAGACGGTAGCGACCTAGCCAGAAGAAAGCAGTCTGCTTGAGAAAATAGCAAAGGGAGCAGGTGGGAGTGGGTGGCAGGGAGGCTCAGTCTTCTGGGCTGCGAGAATGGCCATTTGCACCAAAACCTTCCAACGCCACACTTATCCCTCACACATAACGGGAGGAGAGGCAGAGAATGTACTTTAAGGAATGGCGCGCGAGAGTAGACCAGCACAGTCTGCGCTTGACTTTGACACTCTTCTGTTGCACCATGTGGAATCTGCTGGCCCTTTTCCTGTTCCTGCTGTCTCTCTCTCTTTCTCTCTCTCGTTGTTTCTTTGTTCACTGTTAGATAGACCAGCTGTATCAAACGTTAATTAAATCATTAGTCCAAAGAGGATTTGCTAGGAGATCCCTAGTCCCCTAGTCGCCTCAGTATTGTACGACAGAAGTCTCAACAATTCAGCTGTGAGAGCGCATTTGAAGTCTGAACTCAATGACGCAACCTTGCTCAACTTGCTCAACTTACTGTAACAATACACTCACCAGCTCTCCTTAAGTGTCCATGGCTTACAGTAATCACACACTAAAATATTGAAAATGATGATTGATGTTTTTTGTAAGTCGGGGTTGCCTAGTTGAGCATATTGGCTCTGTTTTCATGAATAATCTCATGTGGGGGATGATTGCAGGTTGAATGTGTCAGCGAAGTGCGAAAAAGCGGCACCTCTCCTTATGCTCATGAGTCCTGAGACCTGACTAGCTGTGAGGTCTGAAACCCAACATGTTTCAGTGCTGTATTAGCTTTAGTGACAGAAGGTTGAGAGAAAGCCCAACTGCTTTATGAGCTAGGGCAATAATCAGTACTTTGTATGCAGAATGTTATTGTTTATTCTTGTCTAGTTCTTATGTAGAGAAAGACATTGCATATAAAAATGATTTAAGGAACATATAATACAATGTACTGTTGCAACATGAAGTTGTGGGCTTTATTTATTAGCTGCCATATATATATATATATATATATGTATATATATATATATATATATATATATATATATATATATATATATATATATAAACCATAGCAGTTGTGTGTTTTGGATGTGCTGAGTGCAGGGTGAGTCAGTCAACATGTTTCTGATTAATCACTTACTTCCTCCTGAGGGAATTTTTACAACTATGTCACATCCTTTTATTAGATGGCCATACCGGCATCTTATTCATAGCACTCTGTTGAGACTCACCGGATATTAAGCTGTGTTCGTGTGTTGTCGTGACAGAGGACTGAAGGGCCAACATATTTAGACATACTACTTAAATAATTATATAATTATCTAATTGACTAAATGTTAGGCAACTATCAGAATATATCTCTTCTAAACTCTTTTAGCCATTAAGTTCTGTTTGGTTCACTTGGAAGTGGAGCGATATATGATTATTACTACAACCTAATTTTACACTATAAAAGTTTATGTGCTTGACATCATTTTGCTATTATACAATTTTACTATTACGTATTACAGAGATTACAGTATATGTTCAGCTCATTTTGCCCTGAGCATCAAGTTGAATTATGCTGAAATTGAGTATTACGTGTTAATTATGTTTATTTTCCATTTCAGCCCCAATATGAGGGTTTCGTTCATTGTTTTCTCATCAAGCGCCGAAGTCATTTTGCCTCTCACTGGAGACAGGTACAGATGTGCTTGAAATATTATTCTGTAATGCTCTACAGACTGCAGAGGGTTTTATGGTCTTTGTTTTCCAGCCATAAAAAGAAGCACAATGAGCTACAACTGTTCTAAAATGTCACTTGGTTATTGTCGATACCAATATGATTATAAAAAAAACATGTATTATTATTATTATTATTATTATTATTATTATTATTATTATTATTATTATTATTATTATTATTATTATTTTAAAATTCAGCATTTCCTCTACAAATCCTATGCAACTAACCATTGGATTTAAAAATATTTATACATTCCAGGGGACAGATAGAGAAAGGCCTAAATGCACTGAGTAAAGTTATACCAGCAGGAGATACATACATGCATGAAGGAATTAAAAAGGTAAACAAGAATATGTACCTTCTAATATTATCAATATCTATGTGGATGTTGAAGATATTTGACTGGAAATATATTGCACATCACACCAAAAACTGTATCCGATACAATGTAAAGTAACGTATTTGCAGAACTGAGAACTGTGGCGAAGTTTATTTTACTGGAAAGCATGACACATCATGCTGTAACAATACTGTTCACATTCCAGAGAAGTGTAAACAAGTGTATTTTCTGTGTTGGGACACGTTCTATTTAGCACACTTCAACATCCTGGCTCTTAAACTTCACTACTTACTTTGTATTATTTTGCAATGTAAGAGTCTTTATATGACTGCATATTGTAAATTCTATAAACATACAGTATAGAAACACTCTACATTTGTATGTCTCGTCATCTTTAGGCGGCTGAGCAGATAACAGAACAAACCAAAAAGTCTTCAAGCATCATAATTGCATTGACAGACGGGAAGCTCGCTGTATATGTCCATGATCTTACTGTACAACAGGTAATTTCAGGTCATTTATATTGCTGTGACAATGAGTTTGGTGATGCAGTAGAATGTGACACCATTTTCTCTTGTGTCTTCTTGCAGGCAGATAAAGCAAGGGAGTATGGAGCTCGTGTATATTGCGTGGGTGTTAAGGATTTTGACAAAGATCAGGTAAATAAAGCTTTGTTTGTTTTATTGTTAGTCTGAAACACACCCATTCTGATTTATACGAAATGTTCTCTTCTGCAAACTGTGGCCCTACTGTTTATAATTGATGAAAACTAACCCACAATGTCGTGCACAAAGACATTCCGTTTGTGCATGATGCTTTTGAAAACTTTAGAGGAGGATTTTGTGGTAATATTTTTAAACACTTCTTTGTTCATGCACATTTGAATTTGATTTATTTTGCTGAGTACTGTATCAACTTTTGTTTAGTTGCTTATACAACCACTGATCGTTCTTCCTGTGTAAAAAGACAGATATTGGAGTGGTTGAAGTGGAATGCTTAGCCATGACCAATGTTTCTGTTTTTTTCCCCCCTATGTTTGTGCCTACAGCTGGCTATGGTGGCTGATAGTCCTAATCAAGTCTTCCCAGTCAATGAGGGCTTTAAGGCTCTGAAAGGAATTGTAAATTCGGTAAGTTACTTTATGCATCTTATACATGTCTGTGTTCTTCAGATTCCTCCCACAGCCAAAGACATGCATTTTAGGCTGACTGGCTTTTCTAAATTGTCCGTGTGTGAATGGTTGTGTGATTATATGTGTTATTGTTGCCCCAGTGGGTTGGAAACCTGTCCACAAGTCCTGTTACAAACTATTTGTGACACAATGGTCAGTGATGATGCTTTTTGAAAGCAGAAGTACATTTGATTGCAAATATACTGATTTCCCTATTCCCTGTTTTTGTTCGAGGTCCATTTTAGATTTACAGATAAACCAATCTCTGACACAAGGGTACTACATTATTCCACTATAGTAATATAATAATGTATGAATGAGGCAGATTGTATGCTCTAATGCAAAACATATCTAACTAAAAAACAATTTTGTCACTATAATTAGCAAGACAGTGTTTGCTTTATCATAATGTATTGAATATGTTGTTAAAATGCAATACAAAATATTTCCATCGTGTCCAGTCAAATCTTTGGCAAGACGAGGTATGAGCCTTATAAAACAGGCATTCTCCAGTGATTAGTAATCCTGGAGGTTGGGATAGTTGGCCTCATGATGCTCTGTGCTCAGATTTCTAGGATTTGAGATCATCTGTGCAGCTTTGCTTTGAGAGCCTACAGTAGATTCAGCTGTGATTTCTGCAAAAAGTTGATCTAGTTTAAAATTTTGCTCCACTCATGAATTTAAACAATGTTGCTAGGGGACTAATATTTATATTCCATTGTCAAGTTGAGCAGTACATCTTCTTTTGCATTATGAAAGGTATATGGAAGGAAGTGTTTTAGTGCATAAGTGTAGTAGTAAATGTGAAACTCCTCAGTGCATCATTTGGTGTAATTGACTATAGATGTTACTTTGCTTTTGCAGACACAGCTTGTTTTATATATAGGCATCATCTGTTCCTATTTTAACAATGAGAGAACTCTTTTAGTGAGCACTGCATTTTTATTACAAGCAGTAAATATGAACTCACCTAAAATAACAGCCCATCATACCTATCTATGCCTATTTAGAAGCGCTTCCATTCCAGACATCATCTTGTTTTCAGGCCTTTCCTCAGGCAGCAAGAACAGCTTAATACTTTCATCAACATCTAAACTTGTATACATGTCAAACTGGAGAAATAAACTCCACAACCTCTTTGATACCGCACTGGAGACTCGTAGATAATAGAGTAACTGCGGTATCTTTAGGATCCTGCGTCAAGAATAGATGATGTTTACTTCCCTGCTCTAATGATGGGATTGTTTATCATATGTCATATTTAATCAGCTCTTTTTATACTCTCCCAGCACTTCAGACTGAAGCCCCATCTCCAGCACCGCTCATTCCAAACACCATATATTTTGGTTAATATTGTCTCTTTGCCGGTCGTGTACGGGGATTTGCATAGTTTGTCCTCCGTTGATTTATATGGATGATAGGAGAGGTGACTGTAGGATCACATGGGCCTTTTTATATGGTAATGTCAGCCTGGAGTCTCTAATAGAGCCGAAGACGGCCATTGGGGGCATATCAATTTTCCGTAACAGCCGACATAGTTCTTTCTTTGCTGCAGTGTATGTGACAGTCATCTCATTGATCCATATAGGGCTTAGCATGAGCAATGCCAAAGCCCTATCAGATGTGCAGTGATGAGAAAAAAAAACAGTGCAGAAGAAATTGAGAGCATGTACTTATTTAGACAGATGGTGAAAGATGGTGTTTTTGCCTTGCAGATCCTAAAGCAGTCATGTACTGAGATCTTAACACTTGAGCCGTCCAGTGTCTGTGTGAATCGTAAGTATCTCGAGTCTTCCTGTTACTACCATTGACCGTGTGTGTTTGTGTGCGTGCATGATTCTTTTGTGAGGAAGAAGTCTCTTAGGTGTGCGTCTCATTATGTCTTCATCTGGTTAACATACCACAGAGTCTTTTAACATGGTCCTCAAGGGGAATGGATTTATGCAGGGACGAGACCAAGATGGAGTCCTTTGCAGCTTTATGGTGGATGGTCAAACTTACTGTGAGTATAGACAATCCCAATCATCTGCGTTAACTCATCATTAAAAAAGTTATTTAGTCCAACATGATGCATTCTCATCCAGAGAGACTATCATATGGTAAACATACTGGATTTTGAAAGAGACTCATGCATGAGTTGGGACAATAAGTTATAACCAACTCTCATACCCTAATCTATAACATACTTAGTAAAATTACTTAATTTCCTATCTGAACAAATTGTTTATATCGTAACTTTGTTAGCAAGTCCACTGGGCGAGTGGACGCTCCAGTGTGTTTTGCAGTCCCGGCAAGTTATTACAGACTAAGGGAGACAAGTGGTCATAGTCCAGACCATAGTCAGGGTCATATACAGTACCTCCTAATAAAGAATTGTAGTATAGTGTGAGATATAAACGGATTTGAGTCTAACTAGCATCTTTATTTTCTCTCTAAGTGACATCTCGTGTGTGTTGTTCTGGTGTTCTTTTTTTAAACACATACCTGCAACCTTCTGATTATAGAAAAACCCTTCTGTCATTTGTGTATGGTAATAAATTGCTCTACTATGTGCTATAGAGACAGCATCTACATGTGTTACACCACTATGAAAGACACTGCTATAACCAAATTAAAATTTGAGAAAGTCAATTGGAAAAATAGTGTAATTTGTTTCTTGTTGTTAAAACTACATGTTTAACTTACAGCTAAGAAGAAAAAAAATATAGCTGGGATACTAAAACCTCTTGTCATGGGCATTTACAGGAGCAATTTCTCATATATATTGAATGAATCTGTCTATGTCCTGTGCACATTTGATGTTAGAAGCTTCAAGTAACAATTAATTCTGTTTTAAAAATGACATTTTCAGTATAGTCTCACACATCCTGACAGAACTGACAAATCCTGGCACTGGTCCCTGGCCTGCTCTGTTTACGTCAGCAGTTCTACTGAACTCATTGTCACTGTCAAATTTTGTAATGTTATACATATGGGACTGACATTATTATGCAGCTAGTTTGGTCCAATATAGCACCAGGAGTTAATACGTTTTATTTATTTTTTTTCCAGATGAGAAAGCAACCACGGTGCGAAATGACTATGTGCTGTGTCCTGCACCAATGCTTCAGTATGCTGGACAGTGAGTATTTGAAAGAGGATGGTTGAAATGACTAAACTGAGTGTAGTGGGAGTATTAGTTAATAAGCTGCACTATGTATTGTTTGCCATGTGGACATCTTTTCAACAAATGACGTTTGTCAGGAATCCTGAATGCACAATACATTCAAGATTCCTAACACTGTTAATGCATTAAGTATTGCTAATGAAATATTCTTTTTTTTCTGCCATTATACGAGCTGACGATGACTAGGAGTCCCAAGTTGTGAATTTGGAACTGAGCTTATGCGGAAACTTGTACCTATAATGTAGCATGTTATAACACTGAAACCTCTGTATGTGAGCACTATTTAAAGGGTTTGCTTAATTAACTCTTGGCACGCAACTATACCCCATTAAGTAGTTAGCTGCTATGGGTGGCGAGTAAACACATCTGGCTGAGGGCTTTAAAAGGATGTGCGACAGATGCAGCGATTCCCTTTTCTATGCTCCAATTTAAATAATTCACTATGCCCTGACAAGTGTATTCACATACCACCTGCATCTTCAAGTGTAGAGGCAGTCCCAGTCTATCTTCCTCTCTCTCTATCTCTCTCTCCCCCCCCTCTCCCTCTCCCTCTCTCTCTCTGACCGTTTGTTAGCCCTGCCTCTCCCTTATAACACTAAAATTTAAAATTAAAAAAAATTTGTTTACAATTTGTTTTGTTTTTTTGTTTTTCAAAAAAGTTTTGAATACCTCATATAGTGAAATATGTTCAAGTGAAATGTATCTTGAACTCAAACATCCTATGCCAGACTGTTGATAAAGTACTTTATAACTAGGGACTCATGTGATTCTGAAGGTCCTTGTAGTACAGGAATGAGAGGATGAGAAACTGGCAGTGAGTTTGGCAGCAGTGCTACGGTTAGGGTTGCCAGGTCTCAGCAAAGTTTCCAGCATCTTAAAATCTACACAAAGACCTAAAATCAGCCCAAAGAGATACTCATGTTTTTTATGTTTTGCTTAGTCTTTTTTCTTTTCTTTTTTTTTAAGTGGGAAAGAACTGCACATACTTCTGATTCTCAGTATTTGTAATACAGCCATGATCTATTTCATAATCTTTATGTTCTTAATCTATCCAAAAAAAAATCCCCCATTTTTACTGTCTTGAATTTTGTTCTACCTATAACCATGTTTTAAAACAATCCCAATTTGGCATAAAAGCACACGGTGGTGGTGCAGATAAGATTAGACCAAGGACATGATACCTGGTAATAAATTGGAGTAGTGCCAGCCTGGTTTCCTACAGCACCTACGACTTGATAGAGGGATATTTCTGCAGCACTGTATATCATCTCTCAAGGGCACATATTTCAAACTTCCTAAAACATAGGTCCTGAGAAAAAGAAGGATGATTGAACATCTGAGAAAGATATTTGCCAGAAGATTCTGTCTCCATGGATTTGATTGGAGACATTTGGAGCTACTCTCTCTTTCAGTGTCCACATATCCAGCTTGATTAACAATCTGCCTAAAATTTGTGCGTATCAAGTATGTCAGCTAAATTAGCCTCTCCTCTGTTCCATTCAGTAAACGCATCTAGTTAACATGCATGAACCTTTTTAAGGATTCTCGCAAGCCACCGAAGCAATTTACAGCCATAATAAAGGCAGACAATTCAAAAATGTTTGAATGCTGCATTAAACCAAATTTTGGAGTAAATGTTTAGGATTTATGAATTACCATGTCATAAAAAAAAGTTCAAACAAGTTGAAATACATCAAGTACGGAATCTAATTTATATTCTATTATATCATTGTAGATGTTCTGTGTAGCTGGATTATAAAATATTATAGCGAACTGTGTGGTATTTTTGACACGGATTGAAACCTATCGTACAGAATGAGAAGGTTTTGGCTTGAATTTTTTTATTTTCTCTTGCATAAAAGACGTATAGAAAATACAGTGTCATTTATCATTAGGTACTAATTACATGCACAATCCAGCTTCTTATTTTTCACAGAATAAATCCTTTTTTTTGTCTTTTTGAAAAAAATTTGTGCAAGATACAGATACCATTACTGACAAAGTATGACAATCTTAACTTGTAATAGTAAGATTTGTTTCTCTATATGTTTTAAATTATGTCTTGGCTACTTTTTTTGTCATATCAATTCTTTGTTTTAATGCACAGTAAAAGTATGAAGTCATTTGGAGGACCTTAACTCTTGTTTTTCATTTCTTTAGAAAAATGGAAGTTCTTATCAGCTTGAATGGGGGCAAGTCTTTTGTTACTAGTCCTTTCACCATCACTGCTACATCTTGTGTAAGTTTTATTTTGAAGGATGTTAGAGAGTGAGAGAGAGTGAGTGAGTGAGTGAGAGAGAGAATTAGAGAGAGATTTTGCACTGTTAAAAACAAATGGAAAATGCATTGTTATGATACTCACTGCACTAATGTGAGAACACTGAGGTGAATGAATAGCGGTGAATAGATAAATAAAAATGTAGAGAGTGCAAATATAAAACATACTGTATAGATGCCACTAAAATTATTTTATTTTTTTATCAGTCGGACGGGACCATCGTGGCCATTATATTCCTTGTGCTGTTGCTCCTTGTTGCTCTGGCTCTCATGTGGTGGTTCTGGCCTCTGTGCTGCACTGTGGTGAGTGTAACAATATCACATGAACATCATACTTCTGGCCGCTACCAATCCTCCTCATGATAAAGCTTTGTGCAGTGATTTTCCCAGCGGAGTATTTTTAATTATTATCTCTTCTCATTTACCATGTGGCCTCCTGTTAGCCTTCTCTCGTTTAATATTCTGATCAGATCATCATTCTATTAAAGTAAGAACACAGCAGTGGATTTTTCTCACTTGGTTATTTGCTGTAAAGTCAATGTAACTCTCTTGCATGTTCACCACCCAAGAACATCTCAAGATCACTTGGTTGGTGAACCTAGGCCACTTGCGGCTACAGCTCACAACCTGCGCTCTCATCCTTGGTTTTTGTGTGGTAAAAAAAATTGCCACAGGCACACTGCAATGATAGGAGGAACCTACCCACATCCTGTATATCTCTTATATGTCAACGTTTCATAAGGTGGAGCTTAGGATCGTTTCATGTGGCAGGAAACAAAAAGAAACAATTGTGGCAGTTGTTCAGTGAACAAATTATACACCCTTTGTTATAATTTATTGGTTAAGTAAGAGCTAATCAGGTTCAGTAGTTTTATTCCTCTTATAACACAGCATTAAGCACATTAATGTACATGCTCGCACGTATAAAACAATAAAAAAGCATCTTGTTGTAGAGACCACAAAATTGCACACTTTCACATGGTAGATGCTCACATTATGTTGAGTGTCAGGCATTCAAGTCTCTCTCCGTTACTTTTCACTAATAACGTGCGATTTGCAATAAAGCCGGCACTACTTCCAGAGCCATGCTGTTCTAGAAAACTAATCAACACCTTTTTTCACCAGTTGAGAAATTCAGTTCTGTTGTAGTCTGTTAATGTCATCATATACAAAAATGCTATCAAAAGAAAAAAAAATAATAATATAATGGCGTGGGTGGGAAAAAAATCAAACCTCAAAGAATGAAATAAGCAACACTTCAGAGGCTTAACCAGGGAACTATACAGATGGCACGCTGTGGAACTATAGCAATCGAGCGTCACAGCAGCAGCTCAAAATGATATGCGCCACCTCTCTTTGAGAACCTGGTGGGAGCTCATCCAGAATGAGATGGAAGCATATTTTGGAAAACCAACAAAGGCATTAAAATGTAAACCCCCTGCAGCATGTCTGGACCAGGCTCTGCTTGTCTTAGTCGAGGAGCTGCTGCTCCCTCCATCAGGGACCTCCGGCAGAAGAGAAGGGCCATGTGTGCTTTGTTAATATTTAAACTCAGCCCTGCCAGATTTTCAGCAGTCAGATATGTTCAGAAGCATCAAGCCATCCTCCCCCACCCTCCTTCCTTTTCCCATTTTTCGTGGGATACTCAACGCTGCCAGATTGGAGGTCAGTTTGAGTGTGGGTGTAGTGAGTTAGCCTTGATTTTTGGACTTGAAGGCATATGCAAGGCCAAATAATGTTCTAACATTTGTAGTGTGAAAGAATTAAGTCTATACATCAAAATAACACGGGAAGTTTTTCCTGTTGACATGTAAACAGCATTACATCATTTAGAGATGTCCATTTTACCAAGCGTTCCCATGAAATTAAACGAGTATTTACTTACATATAGGTTAAGTTTGTGTTAATGCCTCATTTCTTTTTGGAAATGTGCTAGCTGCCACATCTGCGATAAGTTGAAGCCAGGAAACAGCTTGAAAAAGCATGATGTGTAAAGAAGAGAAACCAACAGATTATAAACTTCAATTGGACAATTATCCCAAAGCCATATGGGATTGCTGCCTGCTTGACACCTGATTGGTTGATTTCGCAGTAGTGGCTTGTAGCCACTCGGTCTAGAGTCAGATGGCTAAGTATTTAGTGATTTTGAAATTTAATTACAACGCTGCTTTTCAGAGGGTTTTTGTCTGTTGCACATCTGTCCATCAGGTATTTGAAAACCTAACAGCCCAGGGTGTGATTTGTATAATGCCTTATTTATCCCACAATATGTTACGGAAATAAAAATCTCTTGCTTAATTGCTCAATAAAAGAGTTAATCCTTCAGCCAAAGGTTCACCCTAAAATATGTTAATTATTGCTATACAGAGCCCCCACCAGCGCATGTTCCTGGGTTTGCCAACAGTCAGAGTGTAATTAATTAAGTCTAATTGATCATTTTCCATTAATATAATGACAACATTGGTGTAATGGTATCAGTGGGCTTTAATGGGAATGAAACAGCTGCTTGACCTATGATTTGTAATAATAAGTGAAGGTTTTTTTTTTCCCCCTGAAAACTAATTTCCTAAATGCGTAACCTCAGTGTGGTAGCCTAGCCATCTTTCATGAATAAGGACTGACTCTCTCTTTAGAGGGCATGTGCAGAGTAAAGAGCTGGAAGATGCTAAGAACATATCTGCCAGGAGTCCAATATGTACTGCAAGTTTCAGTCATAAAAGAAATTAACCTTTTGAAAGCACTTTAATGCATTCATAGAGTCATCGAATACGAAAACTTTTTTTTTCCCTTGACCCAATTTGACCGTGACAGATATAATGTCACAAACAATGCTGTAGAAAGACCAGTTCCTGTTCATTCTGACAGGATGTGTGTGTAAGCGTGTGTGCACGTGCTTCTTCCTTTCACAGGGGACAAGGCACTCTTCTAACAGACAGGGTCTGGAGTGCAGCCTGAGCCTCCCTTCTGCATATCATTGGAGCTAATTAACTCCTTAGGACTTTATGATTGGGGGATTGCTGGGGAGCGCTGAACCTCATCCAATTAATTAAAAGATAAATGGGCTGCCATGCTCACCCCAAAGACTCCCCTGTCAACAAGTTGATTTTGAGCTTTTCTTTATTTTGCACCAGGGGCCCGCTGTGTTGGTTTACAAGCACAGCCCTGTAATCAAATGTACAAGGAGGTGCTAGGCTCCAGTTGTTCAATTGTAAATCTGCTCCTCTGAGTCTGTGCGAGGGCCTAAGAACAATGTTTCTGCATACTGAACATGTTCATTAGCCCTGATGTTTTATTTCATTATTTCTGGCTGTGTCTGCTATTTGAAAATAATTAAACTGTTGTTTGTTTCATGCCAGGTTATTAAAGACCCACCTCCTCAAAGACCTCCTCCTCCACCACCTGTTAGTACAATAAATAATTATATTTTTTTTTCTGGTTTTATATTGATTTATTTATGAATTCATGTTAATTGTGTGTTAATTATGGACCATGTATGATTTGTTAGGAAATATGCATTGATGCTATTTCATAATATGCAATGTTAATGCTCTCTTTCTCAAGCAACCAGAGGAGAGTCCACTTGCAAAGAAGAAATGGCCAACTGTGGATGCTTCGTATTATGGAGGAAGAGGGGCCGGGGGTATCAAACGCATGGAGGTAAAAAAATAATAAATATAAAAAATAAGAAGAAGAAAAGGAAATGAAAAAAATCCCATTTAGAAAAATCCTAATTCTGAGGCTAAAGCATATATCTGGTAACATTGCCTATATTTATCAGAGCAACGCACATGCTACAAAGTTGCACCAGTCTCTGGAGGTGGACAAAAACTGTACACATATCTTGGCTATCACTATCAACATTCAACACTGAACTGAATAAGTAATCAGTTTCACTTCCCATATCTTCTCGCACTTTTTTGCACCAAATTCCCGCATTTTGAGCGATTCTCTCAAATACATATGCATGAGGGAAGGAAGCTCACTTTGCCTGCTTCCCTGTGCACAGTGCCTAAATTGTGTGTTTAGCCTCATACAAAACACCAAGTATTCCTGGAGAATATGACTGAATTATGCTTAAAAATAGACACAAACCTTTAGCCATCATATACTGTAGTACATTTTATGAGGCCAATTCATTTAAAGAGCTATTTTACAAGGTTTCATCAGAAAAAGTTTTAGAGTTTCTGTCATATATTAATGTAAAAAAAAAATCATTTAAGTTGTCTATATTTGTCTGTATTTATTTCTTTGTGATTTTGGGTTATTTCAGTTCTTATTAACCGTTCTTGCCATGAAGATAGCCTCAGTAGCTGACATGGCAGTAAATTATAGCAACTAACTAACTAACTGTAGTACATTAGTTTCAAGATGCATAATATATGTATAAAGAATACCTGCAAAACTCTTTGGCTCTTTGTGGCACAAATTCTGACTTTTCTGGCCTTCTGTTACAGTCTGCAAATCTATTTAGATCACCAGATTTTAAGGATTTAAAAAAATATCAATATTGAGCATATGTGTTTTAAAATGCATTATTATAATTTGATCCATACAGTATAAAAGAACCACTTTTAAAAAGAAGTCTTTTAGATCTAGGACACCTTGACTGACGCCGTTAAGATGACAGGCTCCTGCAAGTTCGACTTCTGCCAAGTCCTATTCTATTAACTTATGTTGATGGTAAAGGTTTAAGATCCGCTGTGCTAGCTTAATGAATTCATCTCACAGACGCCCATCTTGTCAGTCCCTGTTGTTCAGCCATAATACTCTCCACACTGCTGTCTCCTTCTCAAAAGAAAGTGGCATTTTAAGAGGTGCTTGCCATGCTCTGCTAGTCTTTCTCCATAGCCCCGTGAAGAGGTGGCGTCTCTGTGATTTCCCTCCAAAAAAAGCTTAGGAAACTTTTTCCCAGGAGTCTGAGAGAGTGAGCGCCAGACTTATGGCGTCCAACGCTTTTCCTGTTCCTTTAATGCACAAAGCTTTTATTCATCTAGACAGCCCCATCTCCATTTCTGAAACACTTCTGTGGACCTGGGGAGAGTTGTGCTTAACATCAAACCGTATTCCTTCTTTAAATGTAAAACAGCTAGGGAGACCCGTTGCATGGGGGATATTTTTTCATTGAGAGATCTTCTTTCATTTTTTTTGTTTTATCATTTTTTTTCCCCTGAAACTCTTCAGGATATCCAGAGGTGATACTCAAAATCTGTTTTATATTGTACTAACTTAACCATCTGTGTGGCCCATTCATTCAAACTCGTACCCTGTTTGCAAGACGGAGGATTTCACCTCCGTGACAGCTGTGATGAATTAAAGCATTAAAGACATTAAAGTGTTTAACATTCATCAAACATTCTATTTCGGAAGAGCAGAATTACCCTTTAACTGAGGTAACCAAGACATCTGTGGGTGTTTCAGGTACGCTGGGGTGAGAAGGGCTCAACAGAGGAGGGGGCGAGACTGGAAAAAGCCAAGAATGCAGTGGTTTCAATACCAGAAGAGGTGGAACAGCCGACGACCAATAAGCCCAAACCTGCACCTGCTTACTATCAATCTGAAACGAAATGGTACACTCCAATCAAGGTGAGATAATCACACATGCCTTGAATTCATAAACATATACAAATACATATATAACTCCAATCTATAATACAGCTGCAAATGTCTGAGACACTGTTTTCATTTTATTTCAAGATACTCGATCGGACATTTTATTGTACAAATCTTATGTCATGGTTCACAAGCGTGTAGTGTTGACATCTTAAGTTACTGGGTAATAATATTTAGTCTATTACGATTGGAATTGTGATTCCAAGATGTCATTATTGCTTGTGATTTCAAAATAAATGAATAAATACAAACAACTCACTCATCAAAGAAGCAGCACAAACTTATGTACATTTTTCTATTCAACATGGCAGATGCATAGCTGCATATTGAAGACCAGCATTACAATATTTACATTTTTGATTTAGCCATATGATGTTCTTGAATAATTCCTGTGTTCCTGGAATGCCTGCTTACAGAAAAGGGACTATATTTATTAAAAGCATTTTCTTTATGGCAATTATTTGATGTTCATGTAAATATTTTCATGATCTGATTAGGATTATATATATATATAAATGCTTTTAATAAAGTTTACTGTAATCAGTTATTACCACACTTCAATATTAGCATCAGCTGTGTTAATTATTCTCATGTCTTAACACCGGACAATGAACCATTCAGTAGTGTGATCACCGGGATATATTTTATCAACGGTATTGTTTACAGTAAACAATCAAACTATTTAGGACAGTGAATGCTTAAATATTTTATAGTGAGCCTTTTTTTTTTTTTTAAACACAGGGTCGTCTGGATGCACTATGGGCTCTTCTGCGAAGACAGTATGACCGAGTTTCCCTCATGAGACCCAGTGGTACAGAAAAGGTAGGCCACAGAAACCTAGTAATGTGTACTGACAACCTGCATGCAGAATTCAACATGTCACTGATAAACCTGGAACATGATCATAAAAGTGCAGGCTGGTATATAAATAAATTAAAAGGCAGGGAAATTATGTGTATAAAAAGAATCCAGATTTCTGCATACAGTTATGTGTGTGCGTGCACGTGTGTGTGTGTGTGTGTGTGTGTGTGTCACATCACCCGAACAGCTGCAAACACTCAGAGCAGGATGACATTCACACCCAAATACGGTTAAACTGCTGCAGGGTTTTCTTCCTCTTGCATTTCACATACCAGTGCAACAACATTGTGCAAAACACAAACGTTCTCCTTAGTGAGATTTCCTTTAAAAGTCTATTTAGATAATCGTTATATAAAGAATGTATGCAAGTGCTGAGATTCTTAACACATCATCATCTGTGTAACATTCATCACTGTTGGTTTGCTCAGGCTTGTTTGCCCGTAGATAAAATCTTGTACTTGAATTAAATCGTTCTGCTCCGTGTGAGTATTAAAAAAGAGCCAATATGAGAACACACTGTGTGGAGGTACAATGAGAGATAACTGGAGAAGAAATGAGTGTGGGCACAGGATTAAAAAGAAAAGTCCCACACAAAGCTAAAGTTTGAGCCACTATTCATGACCTTTCTTCTAAACAAAACCCTAAAAACTCAACAACCCCAAGCAAGCCCAACTCTGGGGAACATTCAGAGCCATTGGAAAACTCTGAACAGGTTCCTGGCACGCTTTTCGAGGCCACAGTTTGAGCGTACTGACTTTAAAGCGCTTCATCAGGTGCACTGTGCCCAGGCGAGCATTATCAAAGCTCAAGAAGTCCCCCGCCTGAAGAGAGAGAGAGCGGGGGCTTTGATGGCCGACAGGAACCCTCCGGGGTCATGAATTTTTCAGTGCTGGATCGCCGGGTTACAAGGACTCATACAGGTGTAAGGAAGCAGGTTGTCGCAGACATCTGTTCAGCTCCTGGACCCTGGGGTCCCTCCCACCATTCCCCTGTTTCTCACTCAACCCCCCTCCACACACACACACACACACACACACACACACACACACACACACACACACACACACACACACACACACACACACAAGCACACACACAGTGCCTGTAGCCAGACTGCAGGATTCTCAGCAGCTGTAGGTTTTATAAGCAGTCCAAGTACTTACTGGTCTCCCATTTTACCGCCTGAGGGGCTTCAACACCAAAGGTAGAGCGGGAGATGGACACAGCTGCACTGCTGCACTTGCCCGGGGCACAAATAAAGAGATCTAATGCACTTTGACTGTGTTGTTGGGGAGATCTGGGAGCCAGGGAGGCACTTCAGAGCCAACTTAGCACCGTAACATCTGCCGCTGAGTTTTTCCGGAAAAGAGCGGCCGGGGACAGCAGGTAGGGGAAAGCGTCAGCGCCTTTTGAACGGCCGCCTGGCTTTCTTACCCGCCTCCAATACGACCGGTTCGCTATTGTTTTACAAAGCAGCAGCCTACAAAAAGCCGCTAACAAGCTCCTTTATACACGATACATTAACATACATTAACCCTGGCGATCTGTCGCAGAAAGGCAAAGTCACCGCAGACACACTGGGAGGAAAGGACTGCTTATTTCCACCTGTGTGTTTTAAGACTCGTAGCTTCTCATTTCCCTGTTGGTTACGCAGAAAATATGATCAAAATTTCAGTGAAGCTCCATTTCTCAGAAACAGCTCTGTCTAATTCTTCAAAGCTCTCAGCTTTTGTTTTAGTTCCATATAATTATGAGTTTCTGTTCTCATAAATTCAAGGAAAGTGATGCATCCCTTAAATCTACATCTATTGAGAAACATTAAGCCCGAGCAGCGTTTCTTTTTCTGCTTAAACAGCAACCAGTCTATTTGTTCAAAGTATACATATAATGTCACTTTAGCGTCACCTCTGTAACCCTATTAAAATCATTCCGTGCATAAACACCTTATTAGCGCTCACAGACTTGTAGCCTCCTAATGGCAGCACTTGTAACGAGGCGGGTTGCGGTTTTTCAAATGCTAGAAATTTTAACTGCGGACAAAAGTGATCGTGATTCCGAGAATCACGATTTCCAGAGAGCGGGGGTAAAAAAGCAGCCCACTGTGACAGTGTCTTAATTTAACAGCCATCGGTCACATAAACAGTGTGCCAGGAGCATTTTAATTAAGCGACTGCGAGCGGGCAGCGAGATGCAGCCCAGCTCTTGAAGAATGCCATTAGGAGGGGGTGGATGGGTGTTGAAGATGCAAGGGTAGCAGCACTGGCATGGGCAAAGAGCATTTTGGCGGAGGAGGGTAGCAGCGAGAGAGGAAAAGCAAGAGATTAAGTCGCTGGGCTGGCAGGCCGAGTCCCTCAGGTCTCAGACACACATGGCCAGATTGAGATTTTAACACACATGGCCAGATTTAGCCGTGGCAGTGTGTAAGAGCTTGGATCGGGGCATGAGCACTCATAGACAATACTGGACTGTTTGTGCTGTGCCCAGACGAGTGAGAGAACTCGAGTCCTAATGAACTAGCTGGAGCAGTATGAACTGAAGCCTGACAGTTTCAGCAAGGAGCCTCTTAATCGGCAGAGTCGCACGCTGTGTCTCAGTGCTGTAAATACGGTTCGAATTTACAAGTCTATGCAAATGCTGTCTCCTTACATCAGCTGTATGGCTTTGCACATTCTTTTCATAAAAATATTTGGTCTTTCATGTTATTCAACCTTTTTTTTTTTCCCCGAGCGAGGAAATTAACGAAACTGCTCAATTAGATCCTGATTTTTCTCCCTAAATTATTGCATTCACTATTCCATTAAAGCCTTTGTTATGCAAATTAATTATCATTAATTTACTGATTAAATTGGATGACACACTAGGTATTTACATCAGAATAAAGCGAAAAAAGAGAAGGGAGACAGCTAAATAGGAAAAGATCTAACAACAGAGACTAATAACTGTTTGTAAATACATAACAGAATATATTACAGGTGTATTATTTCATGACAAACACTATACTAAATGCCGTGCTGTATTAAATATAATGAACCGACTCCGTGATGAACTGAAAGCAGTCTTGTTGCGAAAAAAAAAATGCAAATGGTGTTAAGTACCCTAGATCAGAGAGCATGAGATTTCTAATTAACAGGGTAATTGGAATTAAACCATAGCATCACAAATAATGAAGTGTTTCGAAAAAGGAGCCAGCGTTAAAGCACAATTACCGAAGTTTGACTCCTCCACCTCTCTCTCTCTCTCTCGCTCTCTTTCTGTCTGTCTCTCTGTCTTTCTCCGAATCACCTCCGCTCAGCCTCTTTGGCCTTTTATTGCCTTTAAGTAGCTGGTGTGGAAATGCTATAATGGGAGAATTGTGTTTGGGGGTGTGGGGGGAGATCGAGGGAACAATAGGTGTGTTAGTCCTCCTCATTAGCGTTATCAGTGGACGTTTCCAGTTCCCACTAACAAGCGGCATGTCGAAGGCTGACACTTTCATTCAGCCGCTTCGGCCCCAGAAGAGAAGTGACAGCTTTAACGGTGGCAGAGGCTTGCCGATTCTAACGAAATGGCCCCTCGCTCTTTGAACCAGATAAGATCTGCCCCCTCCTTTTATTTCCTATCCGATATATTTCGGCACGCGAACTGCAGGAAAGTAGGGCAGATGTCCGGGCGGCTGGTTGTAAATTTGGTAATGTGCGCCGTGTTAAGCTGCAAGGCTCCCCGCACAGCCAGGCCTGCTGGTAACAGGATTAGACGGGGGACCCCAGTGAGCCCACGTCAGTTTTTGGAAATGTGGCTCTGAGAAGAAGGGATTGAGAAAAGCAAATAGAGAATAAGATGATCTGAGCTATGGGGAAAGAGGATCGAATCTGCTGATATTGACTTCTTAACCACTTACACTTCTTACGAAAAAATGAGCATATTTGTTGTGCTGGTTTATTTGTATTGTTTTATAATGATTTATAAAACATGATTGTTTTTAATTATTACTTTGGAACTAATTATTGTAGAATATTAAATGAGAGCTCTGTATTCACTATTAGCAATCCTGAGAATAACCTTTTTTATGTCATTTTTATTTTACTATTTCTTTTTTCGGAAGATTCACAGATCAGTTGATTTTGTTCTAATGCAAAGATTTTTACCAAATATTTTATTTCGAAACATTTTTTTGTTTGTTTGTTTGTTTGTGTCGGTGAATATTTTGGGTCGATTCCCACCGATTTCTCCATTGAAGTTCCCTTTTCTCAGTCAGACGTGATGTACGTTCTGATTTCTTTCTTGATTGCAGTGAGACCAGGAATCACGCTTGCAATTAATTCACGTTATTGTTAATGTCAGCTTTTTTTGTGGGCCAGTTTGTTGCACAGATTTATGTCTCCATGTGTCAGACTTGCATAGAAATCACACAGCGAATCAGTAATGTATTATAATGCCTTCTGCTCTTCATCTGAATCATTTGAATTTTTAATGTGATAAAATGGGAAATATGTTTGTATATATAGATATATAGAACTTTACTATGCGTCGCTTCAAGTATTATTTTCTGCAATAATCAACGAGTGAAATGTGCTCAATATTGAGACAGAGCATCTAATGAGCATTTAAAAAGCGAGAGAATAATTGTATGTGAATCATATTTTTATTAATGTATTACATTAATATATGTATATAATGTATTTTTAGTGCGATGAAATTTTATTCTGCATTCAACATATCATTCGCAATATATTTATTTTACTTCATATAATTTTAGAAATATGTTTGTCTTTTAAAAAAAGGTGTTTAGAAAATATTTATTTCTAAAAGAAATATTTGCAACAGCACTTATTTACAAGAACAACGATGTGACGTGTGTGACTCCAGAAAGCAAAATAAATATTTTTAGTGTCACTTTTATTTCACCAGAAATGACGAGTAATATTTGAAATTTTTTTCTTTTTTAAAACATTTTACAGCACCACATTGTCGACCTTTTCAGCTTCATATTTGGACACTGAAGCACATTATGATTAAGATTTTAACCGTAAATAGCTTGCTTTTAAAAAATAATTTCATTTGCTGAATCTGAATAAATAAATAAATCAGAATAACCTGATCAGATTCAGGCACATGTCCAATTTTGGATGATCCTAATATTTTCTGCATTGATTATTGAAATAGCTTTAAATATGTAGTTCAATTATAATTTATTATGAACCAAAAACAACTTTTTAACTAGAAAAATACAAAAAAAACTTTAATGGGAACATAAAATAAATCAATCAATCAATAAATACATTTTTAATAAACTATCCTGCCCTTCTAGATCCTTTACTCATTGGGCTGGAATATTATGGTATGGCAGAAAATAGTTATACATTTCAAATTATATGGCATTCATCATCATTATGGATGGCTATGATGCTAATGGTAACATTTTATAATCTAACCTTAATGATGATGTCAACTTTAATGACTTATAGGTCGTCCTGCTCCATATATCATTACCGAGTGAATAGTTCAGTCTCGTGGACTTTCAGGTTCGTCTGGACAAAAGAGAGACATAAAAAATGGTGCACTGTTTTCTTTCCTGTAATCTGTATTCGCAAGTCTCAAAACAACATGTAACTTGTACTGAATCCCACTCAGTGTGTGCACAGATGCAGATGCTCTCTTGTGGTCTTATTAGTTATATTTCATCAGATGTTCCCGTCCTTTCGAAAGGCATCTGTCACACGGCACTGTGAAAAATTCTTTCAGATAACATCAATTATTTAGTTATTTAAATTACCGTTACTTATTGTGTACACATCCGGACCAAATGGTGACGCAGAATCGTATTTTCCGCCGCTGTGTCTTTTCGAATTAAGATGAAAGAAACTATCCATGACTGACACCAGCGCTAATTAAGATGTAAAACGGTGGTCAGCAGGTTTCTGAAGGTTACTCTGTCTATACTGAAGAAAGCGATAAACGATGAGGCCACTGATGACATGTGATGCTTTCACTCAGCCTCATGCAAACTACCATTAATGGGAGGGAGGAAGGGAGGGAGGGGGGAAAAGATACCTTGCACATTGTCTGTCTGTGTCGTGTGTGTGTGGTGTGTGTGTGTGTGTGTGTGTGTGTGTGCGCACATGCATTTTTACTCCCCTTAATGAATCTTAATGATACACATCAGGCGCAGTATTCATCTCTTGCATTTGAAGACAACACATGTAACTTCATTGTATGTACTCATAGTTGAGAGTTTCATTTTTTTCTCATATTATAAAATGTTTAATCTTAGGAATCTAACATTTTATTTTTAGTGGATAAAATATGACTTATGTACATGATTCCTGGATTTTTCTGAGTATCTTCCCTTCTTCAGCTGATTGTAGTGGTCATGTAACAGAACCTCAGCTGATAGATAAAGGTGTAGGCAGAATTAAGCCAGGCTAGGACTCAGAACTAGACAAGTGATGTAGAGTTTAGTATAAGCTCAGGAAAGCTGTTTTGTTGTCAGATGATCAAAGAGGAAGTCTTTGCAGTCAGTGTGTAAAAATATAGAAGCCGAAAACAGCACTGCCTGATTTGAGTCATCGTGCAGCTTCAAGACTTGCAATCCGGTCCGGAAATTCACGAGAAAAAAAAACTGCTTTTACACATTACTGTAAACAACATGTCTGTGTGCATGCAGAAAACCAGTATAAACGTTACCACACCTTCATCATACATCTTAGTAATGTTTTAGTGATGTTCGAATTGAAAGGAATTTCACTTGCATTTTAATTTATTCATTCCTGCACACGTTAATACTGATACTATCTCCGTTGGCCAAATACTGCATAAAGTGTAGACCTTTAACAGATATTTTGCAGTCTCTAACAGTATAGTTAATGTTTTTTTCTTTCCATGGTTTTTCTGGGATATGAAATACATGAATTATATAACAGTGTTGATGAATGAATAAATAAACAAACAAACAAACAAACAAATAAATAAATAGAAGAATTTCGAAAGAAATATTGGTAAGGTATTATTTGTATTGTTTGTGGATTTAAATTACTGATTATTATTGTTGTTGTTGTTGTTGTTGTTGTTGTTGTTGTTGTTGTTTAGCTGAGATAGCAATTTCCTTATTTTAATTTCCATACCAGTATTTATTCACACCCCAATTTGCCGAAGTTAGACAGTAACTTTTTGTAAGAATTTTCATAGGTCCTTTTGTCACAAAATGACTTTGTATGGTTTGTCCATCAGCCAGCAAGTACCACAAATTAGACTCGGGGTTAATCGTGTCCAGTGGCATGTCTATTATCTAGTGAAAACCAGAGACCCAGACTTGAGCTAAGTGCTCAATCTTGTGCTCATACAGGACTCAGGCTACAAAGTATTTAAGCAGTTGCCCTTTAACACCTTGTCCATTAGCCAGCGTGCACCACCTACAAGACTCGGTTCTAGCGGTGGCCCTGTTGGTGGCCTCTGTCAGCCCACCTGGGAGAGAGACAGCTGCCTCTGCAGAATCCAGCGCGTGTCAGCCATAATGACTCACAGCTGACACCTCAGCCTAGGCCTTCCGCTTTAGTCTGCCATGTAGCGCATTAGAATAATTACTCCCTGTCATCCTCCATTTAATAGGCGGCCCTCCCCCCTGTTCACACACACTCTCACATTCATGCAGTCGCACTCCCCTCGTTTGCAAACACACACAGGCGCATACACACCCGCAGTTAGACACCCGCTGTTGGTGAATGGTGGCATTAAAACATTGAGCAAATGCCCTTGCCCTGCTTTGCCCATAGCAAAATAAATAGCATTTCCCAATAGCAAATTCCATTTAAAGGGAGTGAATGAGAGATAGGGTGAAGCTGCCGCCTGTATTTGGTTCAAGGGGTAAACAAACTGGAATGTGTGCACACACACACACACACACACACACACACACACACACACACACACACACACACACACACACACTTGCAGATAGAGACATTTGCAGTCTTAGCAAGGCAAGTCTGAGGAGGCATCTCATTATCATGACATCTGCATATCTGAATGCAGACTCCGTGCCCTTAGAGGATGTGCGGACGTTGCCATGTTAGCTCTAGTCCACAGTGAGCTACGAAGCAGAGGTGTAGTTGTGGGGGATTTCAGGGTTGAACTTTCCCTGAAATGTTCTAGATGCATATTTGTGAGTGTTAGCATAACACACATGCAATGCAGCCGAATATACTTCCAGCGGAATATGTCAACATGTTTTGCATAGCAAAATTGTGCTATAAAAACTGTGGATAAAATATCAGGGTAATCATCACAACTCTATATTTAACTGTCAAATGATTTTATTAAGTGTATTTATAAACCTTAAAGCATATTACAGGCACGCACAACAGCGATCTTCTTTTTCTGATTTCGGCTTTTCCCTTCAGGGGTTGCCACAGCGAATCATCTCTCTCCACCTATCCCTGTCTTCTGCATCCTCAACACTTGCACCCACTAGCTTCATATCCTCATTAATTACATCCATATACCTCCTCTTTGGCCGTCCTCTTTGCTTCCTGCCTGGCAGCTCCATGCCCAACATTCTCCTACCAATATACTCACCTCTGAACATGTCCAAACCATCTTAATCTGGCCTCTCTAACTTTGTCCCCCAAATGTCCAACATGAGTTGTCCCACTGCTGTACTCATTCCTAATCCTGTCCAATCTTGTCACTCCCAAAGAGAACCTCAACATCTTCAGTTCGGCTACCTCTAGCCCTGACTCCTGTCTCTTTTTCAGGGACACTGTATCTAAACCTTACAGCATGGCCGGTCTCACCACCCATGCACAACAGCGATATATTTCAGTAAGCGTATCAGAGAAACATCTGTCAACGACAGACCTTCATTTTTGAAAGTTCTGTCTTTTACAAGGTCAGTTACAAAAGTCAGTTGGCTAGTTTACTGTATTGGAGATTTTTCTGGAGAATTTCACAGCCAGCTCAATTCACTGCAACAGCAACATGCCTTCCTGCTGATCACACAGGAGTCACTAGCATAATGGCAGAACCTTTGTGTTTCTGATTCTGGAGGTACAGTGAAGGTTGTGGTTGCTTTTTGGCACCACCTACAGGGAACACCTGTTCCTCTTGTGTTACACCCCCTCAGCAGTTTACTACATATGTGTACAGAGACGAGCCTGGATACTGGACAACAGCTGGAGTAGTGCACTTTTTCTGTGCATCTCATTTAACCAGCATAGAGCTAGAAATGTTGGTCTTGAAGGAAAATCCCAGGGCTGATTAGCTCCTTTCATGAACTGCAGAAGAATGTGAGCCATGTGTGTTTGGATTTACTGAGCTTCCATATTAAGTGACCATATGGATGAGTTCTTTCTCTTTCTTGCTACAATGAATATTCATTGCGGTAAAGGTATAATATATTTCTTATTTACATTTCTATCCAAATTCAAACAAGTAGGTATGTAACAACATCAGGGTTTTTAGTAAAGATCCCCGTTATAGTTTGTACATAAGACAAAAACAAAACAAAAAAAAACAAGAGACTAAAAAGAAGCAGATGGGAAAGAAAACCCAGGACTGAAAAAGAGTGGAGGTGGAATGTTTTACACTACAAATAATGTGAAGACTGTGGTGCATATTATTTTCCAGAAGGTCAGTGCAGTTGCTGTAATAAAGGTCACAGCACATCTTTGTGTCAAGAGGTGAGCAAAAGAGGCAGGAGTGCACACATCACTATAAGCAGTGGAGGCTCTGATTGTGCAAATGAGACAGCTTCAGGTCTAAGTGGAAGTGCCAGTGTCAGAACTAGTTACTTGTAATACTAGGTGGGTTTGTATGTACAATAGTCTTTGGTACCGTATAAATAGTCGGCCTCAAC
The DNA here is from genome assembly GCF_022655615.1 of Tachysurus fulvidraco. Taxonomy (NCBI): domain Eukaryota; kingdom Metazoa; phylum Chordata; class Actinopteri; order Siluriformes; family Bagridae; genus Tachysurus; species Tachysurus fulvidraco. The sequence goes on from NC_062526.1 coordinate 7,435,473, forward strand.
AATGAGACACAGAAAAATGTAAATACGTTAAAACATGCCAGCAAACGATTACGTAAGTTCTTTTCCACATCTAATACAATGAGTTTGCTCGGCATTGTAATCTTTACCTTGTCATACATTCCTACAACCATGTTGGAGCACTCTGCTACCCTCTCGCCAGTGTGTTGTCTGAGCAGCTCAGGTCACATTAACCCAATTCAAACAGCCTCATGCCTCCTCCTTAATTTGGCGTAGCCTGGAGCGGCTTCACGCTGCTACGTATTCTCTGCGGCCATGCAGCAATCACGTTATTTACAGCTTAAATTACCATGCGGCTTGATAAGCATATTTTCCTCAGTCGACGCAACAAGGTGTTTTATCGTCAACGTTTTCTACTGAGCATAGCAGCTCCAGAAGCCCGGGTGTATTTTCATTCTCTGGTGCTTTTGTGGTAGTAAATAACAAACAACTTTTCTGTGTCATAATTTAGAGGTAAAATTTTGGCAAGGAAACGGGAATGAATTAACATCTTAAGACAAGCCAGAGTTATAAATTAAAGATAGATTTGCATGGTTATTTTTTGTGCAAATAAACAAGGGACGTGAGTTATGAACTCTCCAGCAACACGCTATTTTTTCCCTTGATGTTCGAACACAACTTAGAAAACAGCAATCAACGTTCTCTATTCTGCTCTTTTTTTGAGTAGTAGTCTTTACACAACACATTTTGTTACTGTCATTTCAAGCTGAGGAAAATGAATTGGTATAAATCCTCAATGGCCACTTTAATAGGCATAGCTAGACACCTGTTCATTCATGCGCTTATCATCAGATATAGGTCAAACTCAGAATGCTTAAAAAAGAATTCACACACAGTCTAGAATCTATACTGAAAATGTGCGATTTTTATATTTTATTTAAATTTTTTTTTTTTGCAAGTCAGTAGCAGTTATCTGTGCAGCAATACCTTGCAGTAATCGAGGTCAGAGGAGAATGGTCAGACTAGCGCAGATAGATACAGTAATTCAAATAACATCTTTATAGAAAAAGGTAGGCAGGAAAGCACTTTAGAAGGAACAACACAACACATTTTGTTGAATATACATTAGGTTCCACTCCCGTCATGTTCCTATCCCGAAGGCATAGGATCAATAAAGCAAGACAGTTCAAGGATCAGTCAATCTGTTTAGCATTGGTGATTCTTGAGGTGTCATTAGAGGCTTTCTCACTAAGAACAAATTATTAGTTTGCTTTTACTTACACCTTATTAATTGCACTTTAAGAAAGTTGTATAGGTCCATTAAAATAGTGCTAGAAATGAACTACTTTACTTTAATGGTCAAAAGATAAATTTGACTCATATATGGACTTTAGAAATCAAATGGCCAGTAGTGGCTCTGGGTTGTTGATTGAAGGATCAGGGTTCAAGCCCCAGCACTGCCAAGCTGCCACTGTTAACCCTCCCTGCTCCAGGGGTGCTATATCATAGCTGCCCCTGTACTTCAACCACAACCTTCTCAGTTGGGATTTGCAAAGAAAAGAATTCCACTGTGTTGTAATGTATATGTGGTGACAATAAAGGCTTCCATGCTCCAATTCAAGTTACAATTCAGACTTCCATGCCCCAGTTCAACACACCAGTCAAAGTTTAAGATGGCAGATGGACAGTGGGACATTTTGCAGTACCTCATTGATACAGGTATTAAAGGATCAGATATTACAGTCTTAATAACAGGTGACTTAACAACAAAAACAATAACAGTTCTTTTCACTTCTCAGACCCATGTAAAGACAAAGCAATACATGTATTTAAAAAGGGTTTATCATTTCATTATTTTGAGATTGGCTTACAGTACATCATTTACATCCTGTATGTCTTTCTCTATCTTTGCAATGCTTATTAATGCTTTATGGGTGCTTAAAGTAGGTATAGATGAAAAACATTACTTTTTAACAGCTAGCATTATAGATTAACATGAAGTGTATTTTTTTTTTACCTGAACAAATTATCTCAATTAAGAAATGATCATGAATGTAAATCAAATTTGGGTCATTTATGATCATTGAATTAAGTCATTCTGACTCTACTGTAAGCTTAACATTTACACCATCTGCAGACACCCTTATCCAGAGTTTTATAAGCAAATGGGAGTCTCAGGGGCCTTTCTCAGGGGCCCAGTGGAGGCAGCTTAGTGGACCTGGGATTCGACCTTGCAGCCTTCCAGGTGGTAGTCCAACACCTTAGCCACTAGGTAACCACATCATCAAGAGATAAAGAAAACCTCACAATCTGCACCTAATAATGAACAGATAATCTACTTTTTGCAGCCAGTATAATTACATTGAAAATCCTGATGCAATGTTGATCTGCGCTGTACATCTGGCTGTAAGAATAGCTGTACATCTGCCTTTACATCGAAGCTGTTTTGATAGGTCAAGGCATGGAACCCTCATGGGCTGTGTGCCAAAGCCATTTCTGCCCACATTAGCCTCATCACAGGCTTTAATGTGTGCCACCCCATGGGAGGGCGGGCTTCCTGGCACATGTGCACCGACGTGTCCAAATGGCAGGACTCTTGCACACACACACACCGATGCTCCATCCTGACAGCTCCCTCCAATTATCGCTGCCCTTGTCGCATGACTCGCTCTTCCCCTTGCTAAGATCGTATGCGACCCCTGACCACCATCATGCTGGTATACGGCAAGACAAACTGGGGACTGTGCACCCACCCACATGCAATTACATTTACATTACATTTACAATTTACACTCATGTAAATGTGTCAAATACGATTGACTAGTGAATGAGCTCTTTACATGATCTTTAGCTGAGAAATTGTTTAAATTTGTACACTCACCTTCTTGTCTGAAATGTGCTTTGGAATTGAGATTGAATCTATGTACGCTTATGCTTTTTGTAGGCCAAGCCATAGAAAAAGACAGCCTGGAGACAGTATAAAGCACTGATGAGCCCATAAGCTTTTTTCTTTTTGATGCTCCTTTGCTGTGTCTTGAGTTTCTCAGAGGAAATCAAGAGAAGTATGCAGACATGCTAAGAGGGCTGTAGATGTATTTACTTACTCTGATAATGATACGTAAAGTGACATGGTGGAATATCGGTGCACTTTTTGCCTGCTGGTTTCTTTTCTGTAACAGCTTTACAGAAAGAAAGAAAAGACATTGATCTTTGCCATTGATGGCAGAAAATACATACAGTAAAACATTCATTCATTCATTTTCTACCGCTTATCCGACCTTCTCGGGTCACGGGGAGCCTGTGCCTATCTCAGGCATCATCGGGCATCAAGGCAGGATACACCCTGGACGGAGTGCCAACCCATCGCAGGGCACACACACACTCTCATTCACACACACACTCGCACACTACGGACAATTTTCCAGAGATGCCAATCAACCTACCATGCATGTCTTTGGACCGGGGAAGGAAACCCCAGAGGCACGGGGAGAACATGCAAACTCCACACACACACAAGGCAGAGGTGGGAATCGAACCCCCAACCTTGGAGGTGTGAGGCAAATATGCTAACCACTAAGCCACTGTGCCTCCCCTATACATAAAACAAATCATTTTTCATAAGAGGACCACTGTATCAATCTCTCAACACTTTTGTACTATAGTGATTTATATACTATAAAATTGTAGAAATTGCAGAAATAATTTTTCAGGCAATTCATTATGACTGTTGTTACATTTGACTTAAATAAATACACATAAATTTCTGCAGGTGAGATTGAAAAAGTATTCAGTTTTCTACATAACTACAGATTGCTTCCATAATTATCTCTTTTTATCAATCTTGGACAAAAATTGCCTGATTTTTAAAAAAAAAAAATGTAATACTTTTTATAGCTGTCTCAGATCTTGGTGGGAACATTTTCCTATCCAGCTGACTCTGCTTCGTCCTCATTTCACCTGCCATTTCACCTAGTTTAACATAAATATTAATAACACTAAAAAAATCAAATGCTTTTCTATGTGATCCAACTAATTCTTTTCCAAACAACACCCTGGCCTTCATCATGATTATTTTATCACTTTAAATTCTTTATGCTTGAAGCTCTGCAGCAGTAGCCCCAGTGGAAGATGGTATGGGGGCCTGGCTTTCACCGCAGCTATTTGGAATGACGCTTCCTCTGCGGCTCGGTCCCGCTCCCTCTGTTGGATTTCACTTGTCCATTAGTGCCATCTGTGCCCGGCTGTGCCGTCTGTGAGCGTCCGCACTCCGCCAAAACGACTGGCATTTTCTCTCAAACAACCAGGGGATGGTGCCCAGAGCTGTTATCTGGCAATGATGAACCCTTACCCTGACAAAAATATTCTGGGGAAAGAGGAAGGATAGTGATTAGGAAACATCTGCACGCTTTCTGTGACGTCACCTGGGCAGTTTTTATGGGAAAAGGCTTTCTGAGCTGTTTACTAGCAGGTGACGCTTGGGTGAGAAATTTTAGTTATTCTTTAAATATTTTTGACATAAAGGGAAAGTTTAATATTATGAACGTAGACCACTGCAGACTGAAAATATTCAGTTTTGAGCTTTAAATTTATTTGTTAGTGCCCCATTGTTGTGCATTTTATTTTATGCTTTGTATGTTAAATATACACAGGATCTCTTTAATGTTGTGATTTAGTGTACTGGTGTGCTAGAGTATATTTATGATATATATGGTTTTTACCAGAGGTTGAAACGGTGGTTTAAGAAAGCAGCAGCTTCCTGGTACTGAGTCAAAATCCTGTCACTCTGCCTATGGTTGAATCTTGAAACCATTTGTGCTTTAGTCTTCTGGTCCCAGCATATGATGCACGATTCTGCACACCTTCTATTCATAAAAACATTCAGAGCTATATGAGAGGAGTTAATTACCATTACTGCTGCTTTTATTGCTGCATTGTATACTTTTATTGTCGCATGTTACTGCGTTTAAACACCTGCTGTTTTAAAACACATGGATTTCCGCACCGTTTTAAGCCAAGCATAATGTTTGCCATGGTAGCCCTGAAAATTGGTTTTCTGGTCAAGCATCGATCGTTCTATTGTGATACTTTATCACATTACAAATCAATAGCTTTTTTTCTGTTCTCAAACATTCTTGTTATATGGGATCTTAATAGTCATACTGTGGATATCCATGCTTACTAGGGTTTAGGGCCTTGCCCATGTGCTCAACAGCGACAACTAGGCAGTGTTGATCAAAAGCCCAAGCCATAAGCACTGCTAACACTTTATAATGCAGTTCCTTAATAATGCTAACTGAGAGGTAACTAATCAAGTGTTACCAGAGTAGTTCCACAGTAACTACTAAGCACTATAATAATCTACTTCATTTAAGTGTTTATATTAAACTATTTTTAATTACTATACTGACAAAATGGTAACAATGGAATAATATAACTATAATCAATCATTAAATGACTTTTTATTCGATTCTTAGTGTAATGATACTGTATCAAAGGACAAATCAGTTGCTTTTTTTCTACTCTAATGCTGCTCTCAAACATTTATATGGGTTTATTTGTATCCTATCATCTGTTATTCTGACAGGCTTTGAACTTACAGAGCATTGCTTTCACCATTGCACTCAGATGCATCTAAACAACTGTCGGAATATTCAAATTACCAATCGATCAAATGGTGAGATACTGTAGGTAGCCAGTATCTTAACGCCACTGAGACTTATTGTGTTTTTAACCCTCTTTTAGCTCTTCCCCTGTCATCTTAGTAAATATGGACCTGGTGATAAACTATATGCAAATGTTATGATGCTGGATTTTAGCATAACAGTTTTTTATGATCAGTTCCAGATTAAAAAGCATCACTTCCCTTTGTGTCTCCTAGTTTAGTGCAGAACTGCTCAAAGTTTGTTTGCTAATCATATGCCACTGTATGTCCTCTTTTTCAGAAAGGTTTCTAAGATAAATTTGATGTTAGCACGGTGCTATTTTATGTCTGTGTATATCACATACTGAAGCCCTTTTATTGGTATAAACTAAATTGGTATGTGAATCACACATTGCTAGCATGCATTAATCAGTATATACTGTAGATGTTAAATTTTGATACTGGAACACTTAGAGTACGCTCCTTTTAAATAAAATAAACCTTAACTGTTATGTATTCATGCAGTACACTTGAATTTCTATATCACAGCTTTCATGGGTTAAGGCCCTTGCTTTTGGGCCAAGTGGTGTCAATTAGTAGCCCAAGCTTTAAATACTTAGTTTGATTTTTAAATAGTAGTCCGTGTAACAATTTACAATAAAGTTCCTTAATTCATTCTTAAATACTTACTAACTTAACAATATTGGTATTTGGTAGACAGCCTTATCCAGAGAGGCTTACATTTATCTTACTAATTACTGCAATTGACGGTTAAGGGCCTTGTTCATGGGCAGCCTGGTGGCACTGGGAATTCAATTCACGATCTTCTGATCAGTATTCCAACACCTTAACCACTGAGCTACTGTACCACTTATAGCTATCAAGTTCTGGCATATTATATCCTCACCAATTACTAATCGCTGTAATAAACTATTATGTAATTAAGTATTGATTAAGGAACCATATTTTCCTGCTACCAAACATATTTCTACCATATTTCTACACATAGGGCCATTCAGATTTACCAAAGTCACATCAATATTTATAAGGGGATATACGTAAGTATCCAGAGAAGGGTTTAAGCATAAGTCACGTCTTATATATCCATGTTCTGGAAAACATATTAAGAATATTATCCCTCATGTGCTTTATTGTATCTAAGGATACCAGATTATTTTTGAACAGAAACATGAGAAAATGGGTTTTTGATTAAAAAAAAATCTTAAAAAAACTTTGTAAGCTTTAAAGTGATTAAACTATGAATTAATTATTTAATAATAATAATAATAATAATAATAATAATAATAATAATAATAATAATAATAATGATAATAATAATAATTAAAAAATAATAAATTAATTAATTAATAGTGTGTATATTGTGAAAAACAATGAGAATGACTCCAACAATTTATTTATTAGTTATCATCAGCCTTGCATTAGCTGACTCCCAGCACTTAGCAGACATAGTGACAGTAATAATAATAATAATTTTTAAAAAAATCTTATGAAATACACTTTGCAGTATTTATGAGCTGTATTAAAAAAAATCAGCTTGACATATCGTGATTTTATAATGTTCCTCATATGAGATAATACAATGCAAGACAAAGCCAAGATTTGAACTGTGTACAACTGAAAGACACATTTGTTTTACTCAAACTCCATCCTGGTTGTCATGAAACGTTTGACTAGTGTTTAAGATTAATCCTCACCATGCACATGTAGCTTAACTAAGACTACACCAATAGTCTAAAGATTTATGAGTAACTTCATTCTCAGTAAGATGTCCATTCTTCAGTGTTTGCTGTATCTTTTGGGACTAACCATCAGCCTACTTCCAGCTGTAGCTCTAGCCACATGTTGAACTTTTAATGTGTTCAATATGTGGAGTGGGAGTGACTGAATCTTGCAGTATTGCATCATTCTAGAATTTTCAGTGAGACGCCCTACTAAATTAAATAGCTTAGAGTCAGTATTTGTTTATTTATTTATTTATTTATTTATTTATTTATTTATTTATTTATTTATTTATTTATTTATTTATTAGATGACTAAAAAAATCTCGTTTTTGGTCATTTACATTGTTGAAGTATTTTATTCAAAATTTTAACGATGTTACTCAGAGAACAAGGAAGTGCCAAACAGCGCCTTAGAGAGTTCTAATTTCAAGGGATTCAAGCTGTTCCAGTGCACGGGTTTATCAGAAGATGAGATGCAAACTTGCAGATGGACTGGTCCATTGGCCTGGTGCCCCAACACACGGCACAGTCAGCACATGACATGCTCTCTGAAGCCTGACGCTATCAACGTTGTGTGCTATATAAATGCCTCCAAGCATAAGAACATAGAAAGGAGATGATGCCATACAGTGTGAGTTTGGCTGATCTCTATAGGTGTTACATATGTTTTGAAATAGAGAGCGGAGCGTTTTGATGAGACTGAGGCTTTTACATAAGATGGACAGAAATCAAAGTGTTTTGAAAGGTTTTTATGTTTACATAAACTGCCATGATCTTTCCTTTTTTACTTCCTTTTTTCTCTTGAGATGTATGAAGCTGGTCCATGGACTGTAGAACGATAAGAACATTTTTTGTTGTGATTTTGTTAAAGCCTAACTGCAGTAGAAAGCATATAATCATCAAAGCAGTTTCGTCTTAAATGACAATATTCCTGTAATATGGAGTTTTTAAAGCTTTTGCTGAATTATGCAAATTTTTTTCTATCTATCTGATTCCATCACCACTGATTTCTAGCCCTCTATCCTTCTATTTTCTTGGCATTGTTATGGTAGGGTCTTGCCCACCTCAGGCCACCATGGCACAGAGTGCAGAAGGAAGTGCCAAACCTGAGCCTGCTGCTACGTTGGAGTGAGTGTTTCAGAGCGGGACTGACCGTATTGTACCACACCTGGTCAGCTCTCTAGGCCGTTGTATGCAGAGCAGGGCAGCTTTTCATAGCTCCTCCGTCAAAGCTCTTGAAATCCAGTGAACTTAACGGCGTAGTCGGGCCATGGCCAAAACAGCATCTGATGCGCCTTATTTGTTGACAGAACGAGATCTAGCACAGAGGGTCTGCCTCACGCGGCTTACAGGAGAAGCCTTCCATTCGTGGAGAGTATACGGCACTGCCGGGTTTTGTCCAACGTGCATTAGCACTTGCAAAAGTAGGGCAAATGACGGCAACTTAAAGCATTTATTTATGGTCTTGGCAGTAGAGTATTTTTAAACAAAGATGCATGGCAGTGGTGATATGTAATAAAGTAACATTATGAGTTAACATAATGAAAAAACAAATTGCCTAATTGTTACCTAAACGATCATAGTAGTCTTTGTTTTTATATACACTGTAAAAATTTATTGTAAATTCAATCTTACAAAAACAGAGCTAACAACAATGCTATAAAAACAAATATAAGTATGTTTATAGTAACATGCTGAAATATATTACACAGTATAAAATGACAAAGTCTAGTACATTTGCTCTTTTGGCTGATGTTTTAACAACAAAAAAATTCCAGGATACATGAAGACTAAGGGTCTTGCACTAGGACACAACTTATGGCAGTTTGGCAGTTTTGGGGTTTGAACCCAGGCAGAACAAACTGAGCTAGCTTACAACTGACTCAGACACTTTACCCACTGAATTAACTCACACTAAAGACAGGATTCAATCAATGCAACTTAGTTTACAAATGAATAAGTATACTGCATTAGGTGGTGTTTTATCCTCTGTAAAATTGGACACGACTTTACTGTAACTGTATTCTAACCCTAACCCTACTTTGATTTTTTGATTCACACCGTTATTGAACATTAACATCACTTTTTTTAGTAGCAGCAGTAACCTACCCTGACCAAGCAATGATAAACAATGCATGCTTTATATTTTCCAAACTGTAAGCATATATAGTGTTATATAAATATATATATATATATATATATATATATATATATATATATATATATATATATATATATATATATATATATTGAATGCAATGTCTTTTCTTGAAGTGTGTGTGTGTGTGTGTGTGTGTGTGTGTGTGTGTGTGTGTGTGTGTGTGTGTGTGTGTATGTGTGTGTGTGTGTGTGTGTGTGTGTGTGTGCGTGTGTGTACACATCTATTTGTAAAGGAATAAGCTGTGCGAGAGCTCCCTCTTTTTGCCAGTTGTTTAAGTGTCTCCTGTGATCTGAACCACACTCTGAAGCCAATAAACTATTTACACTCTGCCACTGAGCGACCAGGAGGCCAGCAGACACACAGTCACATTCAGAAAACAGAGCAGAAACTGTGTTCCTGTAAATCTAGCACACAGTACAGTATATCTATCTTTGCTGAATACAGACAAGTTCACATCATAAGTTTATTTGTCTTTGCTTTTTGATATTTAAATGTTCTGCCCAAAATAAAATCAGGTTTTAATAGTTCTGTGAGAATGCAATGATATTAGACTTTTATAAATTCACTATAAAAGTTACTTGTCATGTTTGAGGAAAATGATAAGATTTTTAAAATACTAACAGAACATGGTAGATATTTTTTTAATTAAAAAGAAAAAAAAAACGAAGTCAACAAGATTTAAGTGTAGAGTTAAATATTTAGAATTATGTTTTTATGTAGTTGTTTTTATTTTTATTTATTTATTTATTTATTTATTTATTTATTTATTTATTTATTTATGAAAGCTCTGTTTTAAACATCACCTGCAAATCATGTTACATTCATTCAATTTTCTCAGATTTATTCCTCAGGATAAAAATAAATCATTAAAATATTAGTCAATTATGAAAAGGTGCCTGTGGTATACTAAGAAATATATGAATGTTCATGGAATGTCTTGTACGTCTTATATAGATTTTTTTCTGAATGTCTTTTTTTTTTTCTCTTTCAGGGACGCTGCATGAATTTCAATCGAGTTTCTCATCGCTAGAAAGACATCATGCATCAAAAAATATTGAGAAAATATCAGAGGAAAAATCAAAAAAACTGTTTAAGGGTTTGTTTATTTGATTTTTTTTTTCTTTTGAGAAAATATTCTTTGTCCATTGGCCATTGTATTACAACATGTATTAGTTTAACAGCCTTTCGATTGATCCCATTGGCCATGCCATTATATCTGAATCTGTCTCCATGTCTAAAGGCATAACTTCCTAATATTTTAAGATTAATGTATGAGGAATCAATCACAAGAGTTTGTGCCACATTTGGGTTGTATTTTTATACACACCAAGGGTTTAACATATTCTGACCATATTGTGCCTTATGTGGGGGTGAAAAAAAAAGGAGCTAATTTTAAGGACACAGACGGAGGCTACTTTAGAGGGGAAAATAAAAAAGAGAAAGTCTGTTTGGCGTTGGAGTCAATAATCCCAGTAGACTTGGTGAGTGCAGAAAGTCCAGTGCCTCTTGGCAATGTCTCACCACAAAGCCTCTCCAGTATCGCCCAGTGCCTAGCGGGACCTCTGTGACTGCAGATCCTGTCATTTTAACACTGAGAAGTGCACACGCATGACAAACTGTAGACAGAACGCCCTAAGGTCCTGGATGCGCTAGGACTTTGCCCTTTAGTTTTGTAGAGACACCTTTCCATCATCACGCACTCAGGAACAGAGTAATTAACAGAGCGTTACAGTATCTCTCCACGAGACATCACATGACCAAAGCTACCTTTTGGCGCTTTTCTGTAACTAATATATTCCCTCAGTTAAAAATGCACCTTAATGTACAAATATAAATATAGAGATATAGCCGTCAAGCCACAGCTGATCTTTAAAATCTCTAACTTAAAAGTATCAAACTTAATTAAATTAATTAAAGGCACAACCAGTCAGCATCCTTCAAAGCATGTGCTCATCTTTTTTTATGCCTTTTGACACCTAATGACCCATTACTGTGTGTGCATCAGTTGGAATTAAAACACGCATCATGCAAATCCCAAAATACGAATTCTGAAAGGGTGTCAGACGAACGAGTATTGTTCATTTCCAGATATTATCCTCATCTCACACACACACACACAAGCAATATATATTATTTGTACATCCGTCCGACGCGCTGTCATGACGCCGTTCAGGAAATGATGCCAGTGCTGATAGAAATGCCGTCGGGGAAGAGGGCAGCAGCTGAAGGGAAAAAAAAGGCTCGAACGATCCAGTCACTTTGGATGCACTACTTCAGATGCAGAATGGATATTCGAGTGGAAATCTGACAAAGCGCGCCAGCTTTGATGGGAAGCAGTATAGACAATGACCAGTGGCTGGGTCAGTGGGATGTCTCGATGCAAGCAGGGAAGCTTATCAAATGACACTAAAAATAAGTTCAACAACCATCAAGTTTGAGGGGGAACGAAAAAGGGGTGCAGACGCTCCTATTCTGTGTGCAGACGAGAGCATGTAGACAGTAGGGGAAATGCCAAAGCACGCCGCTCTAATTATTCCTTTGTTGTCTTCATTTGAAAGCCGTGATTTACTCCTCAGGCCGCAAACCAAAAAAAAGTCTTAAAAATAAATAAATAAATAAATAAATAAGCGTATTTTGAACAAATTCATTGCATTTTTTTGGGCGCATACAAAAATATTATTTGTCATTCTTATTTTAACAAATGTCACAATTTCATGAACTGATATTCAAACTAATTTGATATTTACACAGACTAACACAGCTTTTTTATTATACTATCTCACATATAAAAGTTATCAGCACATTTCAGCCTTGGTCTCCAGTGCACTATTGTGGAGAGCTTTGAGTCATAGCATTTATATATATATACTTTCCACTCTTTTTCTTTTTAAATGTATTTTATATTTATGTGTTTTTATAATTATCACATTGGGTCTCTTACTATTTCTGCACAATAATGTACTTTCACAGGGATTTGTGGCTTCAATTATACTGACGTGCCTCATAATCCAATTTTGCACCTTTTTTATTTACAAGATTAAAATTTCAATCTAGTTCTGTGTGTAAACTTTTTAGTAATCAAAAGCACCAGCATGGAAATTGGTCTGTTTTTATTATTATTATTATTATTATTATTAGTAGTAGTAGTAGTAGTAGTAGTAGTAGTAGTAGTAGTAATAATAATAATAATAATAATAATAATAATATTTTTTGTGCTTTTTTTAGACTCATTTTTTAAGTGGCATGCAAAAACATAAACAAATACTAGCAATCATTATAATAATAATAGCAGAAAATTAGCAGAAAATGTTTCAATATTTTTTAAATGAAAATATTCAATTAATTACAAATGTTCAGCTTTAGGGCTTGACATAAGATTGCACTAGTGTCTTATTAACATTTTTGTTTTTATGAATTTTAATGATAATGCTGTGATTTTAAACTGAATGTGTAATTTAATTGGCATCCAAAGGAGAAATCGTGTACATTTTCAGGAATAATTTATTTAACAATAACACACAAGTTGATGTGGATCTGTTCCAACCTTACGATCCTCCGTTTCTGTTCCAGTCATTTTTATTCATATTAAATCTTGCTAATATTTCTCATATGCATATTGAAAATGTGAAAAATGAGTGAAAACAAGTTTGCTGGGTGATGCCTCACACATGGGCATTATTAGTGAGTGTACGCAGAGTGGTTATAAGTGTATTGTACATTGCAGCAGTATTCACAGATATAGTAGAATGCTTCACAGGTGCTAAAATATCCTGTATTATCCTGTAAAACGTTGCTTTGCACTGTGAGTGAAATCCGTCGTCATGGAGCTTTGCTGAAACATTTCATTTGCATTATTGTTCTGTCCATTTGTATGAAATAAATGTAGCTATATTTTGCCAAGGAGAACTGTGGTCACTGTGCATAAGCACCCAGATGGTATCATTGAACACCAACAGATTCATCAGCTACACACATAAGCAGATTAACGCTCAGCTGAGCATTTTGTGCAGCTTAAAACACTTCGCAGTAACAAAGATTCAACCCCACATTTTCATATGCTTTTAATTCTGCTCTTTTATGGATACTTTATCAGTAATTATTTCATGTAAGTAACTTTTTCATAGCATTAAACAAAGTACTGTCCAACTCCATCGACAACACAGAATACAAACTCTACAATTAATTCCATATTTTTTTTACATGGTTCTTTTCTTAATTTATTTCAAGAAGGAATTCCACTTAAAGAAACTTAAAGAAACTTACTAACTTTCTATGTTGACCTCATCGGGTACAGTTTATTTATTCAAAAGTTTAGCATATTGTTCAGTTTTATAAATGTACATTTCATTTAAGTTTGATTAAAATATAAAAATAATAATAATAATGATAATAATAATAATAATAATAATAATAAAACAACAATAAAATACAAATAATAATAATTATTATTATTATTATTGTTATTATTTTTATTTTTGTTGTTATTAGTATATTAGTAATAATAATAATAATAATTATTATTATTATTATTTTAGTTTGTATATAAAATACAAGGGAAGCATGGTGATTAGCTCCAGGGTGAATGGCTCGATTTTGATCTCCCACGTTTCCCCCATGCTTTCATGTGTCCCACTTTCCAAGATCATGTATGTAGGTGTATCAGTTACACAGAATTGCCACTAGAAGTGTGTAATTGTTAATGCGTGTGTTTGGTGGACTTGATGGACTTGCATTCTATAATAGGCTCTGGATCCACCATGACCCTGACCAGGATGAAGTGATTACTAAAGATGTAGGACAAATAAAATTATTAAATGATGCAAAACCACTTATTTCATAATACACCTGCTGGAATCTGTGGGTCTTGGTTAACACTATTTCCTGTTTTAGACTGAAAGGCTGTTAAAGGAAAAACTGGAACATTTATCCAAACTGAACTACATCCAACATATGTGTGATTACCACAAGACAGTAATTCTGACATTTCTGTTTTTAGGAAATAAATAGAAAACTTGTTAACTTGTTAACTCACTTTTACTGGAGATATAAAGGCAGTTGCTGTTGCAATCAACATTTATATCAGAATTCTTTCATACTTTTCCAGTCCAATGTATCTGTAAAGCTTTTTGAGAAGGTATTTGTTAAAGAATAAAGATTTGGGTTTAAAGCGTTAGTATTCATACATTCATTCATTTCCTACCGCTTATCCGAACTTCTAGGGTCACGGTGAGCCTGTGCCTATCTCAGGCGTCATTGGGCATCAAGGCAGGATACACCCTGGACGGAGTGTCAACCCATCACAGGGCACACACACACACTCTCATTCACCCACACACTCACACACTACGGACAATTTTCCAGAGATGCCAATCAACCTACCATGCATGTTTTTGGACCGGGGGAGGAAACCGGAGTACCCGGAGGAAACCCCCGAGGCACATGGAGAATATGCAAACTCCACACACACAAGGCGGAGGCGGGAATCGAACCCCCAACCCTGGAGGTGTGACGCAAACATGCTAACCACTAAGCCAACGTGCCCCCCCTTCCGAATTACATACAGTATAAGGAATTGTTAAATATTGAATAAAAATGAAAAAAACTTCATAAGAATGGCTCTAAGGAGATGTCTTCTCGTGTCTTTCATGCTTAGATCATTATGTTAAGAGTAAAATGATTGTAGTGTTGAATTTGAACCGATTTTAACCCTTAGACTTTATTACTTCCACTTTTCCTGCTCCAGTCTGCTGGATTTTACATTCAGTCTTACACTCCAGCTGAATCTTGAATTATTACAATGCATGACTAACACCATCTCACACCTCTCAGGGCCATAGCTCTCTGAAATGAGGCGTGATTGAAGTTTCATGAAGCTGCTTTTAGCAGTAAAACAACTTTAATTCAACCATAGGTCAAAAGAGAGAATGGCATGTCCACACAGGCAAAGTAGTACAAATTAGTAGCAGTGGATGGCTCGTTATTACAGCGTTCACACCCTCTGATGGTCTGCTCATGATGTGGAAATGTTGAATTACCAAGTTTTAAATGAATAACTCCATTTTTGCAGTTTTATCTTCCCATTATATAAAAAAAAGAAAGTTTAAAAGATAAATGGATTCTAGAAAGTGGTGCCCTGGACAATTCAGAAAACAAAACCCCTGGTGTGTTTTTATGTTTAATACATAATCAAGCATGAAAATGCCTGATTAGATTATATAATGAGTCATAGCATTAAAACCACCTTTCTAATATTGTGTAGGTCCCCTTGTGCTGCTGAAAAAGCTCTAGCATGTCAAGATATGGACTCCAAAAGATCTCTGAATGTGTGCTGTGGTATCTGGCACCAAGTTCCTGTATACTGAGAGGTGGGGTTCCATACTGTAGATCAGAATTGTTTCTCCAGCACGTCCTTTAGATGCTCAATTGCATTGAGAGGCCAAATCAATACCTTGACCTCTGTCATGTTCCTTAAACCGTTCCTGACCTGAACTTTTTGCGGCATGGCAGGGGTCCTGCTAAAAGAGACCATGGCTATTAGGGAATACTCTCATCATGAAGGAGTGTACAGTACTTGGTCTGCAACAATGTTCAGGTAGGTGGTGCATGTCAAAGTAACATTCACATGAATTCCAGGACCCAAAGGTTCTCAGCAGAACATTGCTTTCTTCCCCTAGTGCATCCTGGTCCTCCTGATGCATACTCACCTAGCCATCTATGTGATACTAATGATTCATCAGACCAAATCTTTGATTATTGCACCATGGTCCAGTTCTGATGCTCACATGCCCATTGTGGGTGTTTGGTCTGCAGCCATGTAACCCTTTACACAAGCTGAGATGCATGGTGTGTTCTGATACCTTTCTATCATAGATGGTAATTTTTGGGGGATTTGACCAGACAGGCTAACCTATTAATGTATTATATGTGCAGTGTATTTTAATATATGTTTGTACCATTATCATCAAAATTGTACTGAAATGTGTAGCGATAAAAGGCATTTGTCTAAAGAGATAAAGACCATATGGACAAAAGACCATATGTTGATTTTATGGCAGTAATAAAATGAAACTGCACTTCCTGTGGTTGGTTTTAAGTGAAATGACTGGTTTAGGCAGCTGTTTTGCTCCTTAAGCCTCAGTCGTCACAGTTTTTACAGAATCTTTGGGATCATATAACTGGATAATAACCTTTCATAATGTGGCTGTTCTCTGGAAGCGTACAATTTCACACTTGTATTTTAAAACAAATAAAACCTTATCCATTTCATACTGTAAGTTATTTTGTTGTTTCTAGGATCAGGGATTATACAGGTGGAGGATTATACTTTTATGGCTTTCTTGCTCAACAATTTTGACATTTAGGACATAACCCGAAGGTTGTGGTGAGTAACTGAACTGATTTGTATGGTTAAGTTTAATTATTTTTATGGATGTTAAACCTTCCATAAACACTTTTTTCTCTGATCAACTTTGTGGTAAAGCTGAATCCTATCCCAAAAAAACCCTGTGCATGAGTCTGAAACATACCACAAATAGGACTGCTAGATTGTTTGTAATTAGGATAGTTCTGTCCTTGAACATAGTAAAAAAAAAAAAAAAAAAAAAAACTCTCACCATCTTTCTTTTGGTGAAACTTTTCATGTAAAATTTTGTACAATTAAAATTATGTACAATTTTTACAATAATTATGGACTAAATGTGAGTTGTGGGTATTATAAATGTGTATATTGTTGTACACACTGCTACATACACAGTGATACAAGTGGTTGTTGTTCAGAGGATCAGAGTTCAAACCCCAGCACTGCCAAGCTGCTACTGTTGGGCCCTTGCGCATGGCCCTTAAACCTCTCTGCTCCAGGGTAGCTGTATCATGGCTGACCCTGTGCTCTGACCCCAACCTCCAAAGTTTTTACTGTACTGTAGTGTATATGTGACAAAATAAAGGCTGCTGCTTCTTCTTTTAAATTTATAATAATAATAAATTATAAATTAAAATAATAATAATAATAATAATAATAATAATAATAATAATAATAATAATAATAATAATAATAATAAAAACATGTACATATAAAATATACACAATATACATTTTAAGGGAATTCTAAAAATATTTATATATTTATAATATAAATATATAATTATAAAATATTTTCCACACAATAACACTTTTCTTTAAGGGTTTGCAGTTGTAAAATGAATAAATTGAATGGAATTACCACATATTTCATAAACAAATGTTCTATTGTATTATGGCCCACAATGTAAATTTTAGAGCACAGCACATTAAGATGAACAGATTTCTTTTTTATTTTTTTTAGTATATCCATGTATGAAGCAGATTTTTTGATGATACCTGAATATTAACATTACCTACTAGAAAAGCAGAGCACAGAAAAAAGGCTCAGCACAATATGTGTATTGAACTGCCAGGAGGCATGCGCTGACTCAGAATCCAACACACTCACCTCAGTGCTGGAGGCCCAGAGCTCCGTCTGTTAATGCTAAAAACCCAACACACAAGTGCCGGTTCACTGAAGGCCCCTGGATGAGAGTAAAAATATTGTGCAGGCAGCCTTTGCTTCCACTCAACCTGGCAATGAAAATGAGCATGGAGCCTCGCAGCCAATCCAAAACGAGGAGCGTTTATTCGCCTCAAACACTGCACACAGAGTCACCTTGCTGCTGGTCAGGAAAGTTCATTTAATGAACATGGGGAGGAGAGATGGCTAGAGGTGATCTTCCTGTCATCACATTTTAAAACCCAGTATTAAAGCAAGGTTCAAACAGCTTTTAAAATTTGTGAGCAGATGTTATGGAAATTTGTGCTAATGTTTGAAATTGCACATCTCATGTGCAACCTGTGTGAGGTGACATTTTGACCAGTCCTTGTGAGATCATTGCTTGGTGAAAGGGTTTTTGTCCTCAGATTCAATTCGGTTCAGTTTAATACAAATGGCTTCATTGGCAGTAAATAACCTACTGTGGGCAAAATATTAACACATAGGAACAACAGCAACATCAAGAACCAATAACAAGTAATTATATAAAAATAGTAATTGCATGAAATTAACAAAATTAAATTAATCAGGAAATTGGCATGGCACTTAGTTTTCAAGAACCCTGCTCCCTAAAGCTTATGATAAAATGAAATCGTCTCCTGACGTTTGCTTGGCTGCTATGAGCGCAAATTTTAAATACTTTTCAAATGCTATCTTAATTTGAGTTCCCTCCTTAGCTTGACTGCCTTGTTGCCATCACTCCATGTTCTCTAAGTGAGTTTGCTGCACACTAGCATCATTGGTCAGTATAACAATCACCTCTAAGTTTCTCCTACTGTAAGTTGCCATCCTTTAGCCATCTGTGCTTTTCATATTTCTCAACAAGTGACGTTTGGGACTGTGAATACATGAATACACAGTCCCATGGATCTCAATCCCATACTACTCTTTTCATAATTAAAGTTTTGAAGTAATGCTTACAGGCATAACGGGGCTATATTTTACCAGATTCCGCCAGATTTGTGTCACAGCTCCCACAATCTCCCGAATAATGTATCAGTGACTGTTCTCTCTATACATTCTAAAACTTTCAAAAGTCTGGAAGGAGTCTAAATTATACCAAGGTGGTAAATTGTGGTGCCCAATGTGCACTCAGAGAGTATAATTATGTTGGCTTTGTAGAAGCCAACATTCTGTTTTCCTATTTAAGCTTAGACAAAAATTTATCAAGAGTAACTCCTCCTAGGGCTTTTGAGCCACATGTACCAAATTCGGATATGTTGTAGACTCTAGTCTGAAGTTTGTTGCTATTACTTTTCTAAGCGATCCGAGTTCTGGTACTGGGTCTCAAAATGGTCTTTTTTCCCCATAGACTCTAATGATAAACTTTGGAGGTTTATAACTCGGCAAGCTTTCGAACTGTCTACACCAAACTCGGCCAGCTCCTTTAGGATGAAACTCTGAACAAAGTTTTAAATTGGTGTACTGACTGGTCTTTCGGTACATATGCAAAATCAAAAATTAGCACAACATGGACATGTGACATATCAAGACAATCAGTCTTGATTGTCCAATGTGGGGAACTTCTTCAAGAGTATTTGGATGACGTCACATGCTTGTATCCACTTGCCTCCAAATGTTTTGGCACCCTAGATTTCTGTCCACTTGCCTCCAAACGCAACACTGATCCTTATGTCCACTTGCCTCTAAAAAACACCGGCCTTTGCGGATACTTGCTTTGTCAAAGCCAATATCAAAGTTTGTCGCAACAAACTTTACATTCATTCATTCATTTTCTACCGCTTATCCAAACTTCTCGGGTCACGGGGAGCCTGTCCCTATCTCAGGCGTCATCGGGCATCAAGGCAGGATACACCCTGGACGGAGTGCCAACCCATCGCAGGGCACACACACACACACACACACACACACACACACACACACACACACACACACACACACACACACACACACACTCTCTCTCATTCACTCACACACAAACTTTACAATTCTAGTTTGAGTTGAATGATGACTATTGGAACCTCACCCCAACTGAAACACTAGGTAATTGGCATCACCACTTTGACCTGCATGTGGCCTAAACATCCAGCAGGGTTTAGCAGGAGTTTGTAGCGATAGTGTGCAGGAATGAGCATCTTTAAATGCCTTACCTTCTTTTTCTCAGTGAAAGAGGCTGATGTATGTGTGCTGCTGTACAGTATGTGTAGGTGACAGCAGTGCTGAGCTGATCTGAGCTGATTTAAACCAAACCATGCTGCTGGAAAGCAACTGATTTTCTGTGTGTGAGACAGCACAGCTGAGTCGACTGAAATAAAACACTTTAAAGATGTTTTTTTCAGTGGCACAGACAAAAACAATAATGCTCCCAAAGTCCACTGTGTCCATGAGCTGTGTACGGTCACAAGACCCTTTTAAGTATCACTTAGAAGGTTGTTCCAAGAAATCTGTGCTACTGCTACCTGGACATCTCTGTCAAATTCTAATCTGGAGATACACATCAACCCACTCTGTGGCATGAGTATGGTAGTTATTACCAAGCAACATAGGTGTATTGGTTTATCATGGTATGTCAGAATTATTGAGATGGAATGCTAGCTTTTGAACGTTAGAGAATCACTAGAGGAGGTGAGATTTAGGTGGATAGCTTCTTGACAAAGTCATGATGTGGGCTCTACTCCATTTCCATTTTAAAGTCTACAAAACAACAGCAACATTCAAAATGAGGAATCAAATATGTATTCATTCTCAAAATCAGCTCTATTTTGAGAAAGCAACACCATCACATATGTAATTATCTCTTTCTTTCTGTTTGTAAAGTCATGTTAAAGCAGATCACCCATCTCCAGATTGGTCCAGCTCAGGCTGTCTGGAGCGAACGCCAACTTTAATCCAACCTGGCCACGGGAGAGTGGGGCCAAGACAACGTGCTTTACTACCTCAGCTGCTCCAAGTTCTCAAGCAAACAGCCTTCCCACGCAACTCTTCCCTGTTGCTGGCATCGTGGAACATTACGATATTTTTTCTGTGTTTGTCGATGGATGATGGACCCTCATTGCTATGCGAGTGCCAGATGAATCATAAACCTATACCATATGCCATTGCAATTTGCTGATGGGCCCAAGCTGTTTTGGTGGATATAAAATCCAGTGATTATAAATACTTTATCCTTAGTGAAAATGAAAAAAAAAGCACAAGGGAGGGACAAGCCCAGTCTTTCTTATGGCTTGGATAAGGGGTCAGCGGGTGATGGAACAGTTCAATTCACCATCATTTTCTGGGCTTGGGAAGAGAAACAACACAAATAAGCTGAAAGGGAAATACCTGCAGTAGATAAACATCTGGCATTACAGATTAATTTCGACAAAGTTTGTTATTAATAAGGATTTTACCTTGATCTACCTGGTAAATAAACCATGATGTTGGTTAGTTATGGGGCAACATGATCTGTTTTCTCTGCAACAATTGAGAGAGATTGCAATGTTATTAACACTAAAGAAAAGAACAAGCAGCTAAAATGTACTATATGGCAAAACATTATACAATATGTGGGTCTTTCCCAAACTGCTGCCACAAAGATTAAATCACACAACTGCATGGTGACTTTGTATGCTACAGTATAACAATACAATTTCCATTCACTGGAACTAAGAGGCACAAACCTGTTCCAGCAGGATAATGCCTCTGTTCACAAAGTGAAAAGGAAGAACTCAAGTATCCTGTACAGAACCCTGACCTCGACCCCACTGAACACCTTTCGGATCAATTGAAATGCTTACTTGTCCTCAGGCTTCCTAACCCGTCATCACTGTATTGAGAGTAGTGAGGTGAGTCTTTTCCTTGCAAACACTCACAGCTCAAGGCTCTGCAACCAGGTTAGAGCATTTACTGAAGGTCAGTGAGAGCGAGTTAATATTAGAACTAAGAATCTTTTCACATCTTTTTATTCTTCAAGTTCACCAAAGAGTTGCTCTTAATTGATCTTCTTTATTATTGTCTTGGGTTTGTGGAAAAATACATTCATTTCTACCGCTTATCCGAACCTCTTGGGTCACGGGGAGCCTGTGAACTCAGGCACACACACTCTCATTCACTCACACACTCACACACTACGGACAATTTTTCCAGAGATGCCAATCAACCTTCCATGCATGTCTTTGGACCGAGGGAGGAAACCGGAGTACCCGGAAGAAACCCCCGAGGCACGGGGAGAACATGCAAACTCCACACACACAAGGCGGAGGCGGGAATCGAACCCCTAACCCTGGAGGTGTGAGGCAAAAATGCTAACCACTAAGCCACTGTGCCCCCCTGTGGCAATAATAGGTTAAAAAAATACTAGGTGTTCAAATTGATCACACTGTATTAAAGAATTTGTCTGCTTTTTCATTTTCTTCTAAAGTAAAAATCATATGCACTGTTATACAGTACTGTATGTAAATTATAATCTTAACCAAATGCCAAAAAAGTGGACATCAAGCATACTGTGGTTTAGCTCATTAGAAAAACAGGAAAAACTCAGTCATATGGGCTACAAGAATCTACTGTGTTTATAGTATAATTTCAGTTTATATCGTAAAAGCAGTGATAGTCGTGCAAACTTGACAGCATAGTTGCATAGTACAAGTCGCTAGACCTGGAAAATACAACAGTGCCTAAAAAAACACAAACATCTTGAAGTTATAATCAACTACTATTTTCTTTTAAATACACAAATACATTTAGGTGTGGAGACATTAGCTTTGCTAATCTGTTATATTTTTTACTAAACTTCTATTTCTAATTGAGTAACCTTATATGTTTTTTTATTTACTGTACTCGTCTAATCTAAATGGCATCTCACTTACTTAACTAAATGATGTGAATGGACTTTTACAAGCACGCAGAAGCTTTGAGACTGTAGACTGCAGAACGCCAATAAAAAGCAGAGTGCTAAATCATTCTGGACTGGGTTTCCCAAAAGCATTGTAAATTTATGATTGTCTTAATTGGGAGTGAGTGTGTCAGATGTGATGCTCGTTCAACCGTTTAACAATGATTTTTGTTCCATGATGCTTTTGGGGAATTTATCTCTCAGTGGTAGAGAATATTTCAATTAAGAATTTAAAACAGATCAGGACATCATAAAATGTAGAAATGACGTAATGGCTACAAAATGTGTGATCCCAAACATTTAAACACAAACAACTGCTGTAAGTAAAGCTGATTATAGCCACATTTGATTAAAAAATGATTACATTTAGGATTGGATTAATACCTGCCTGGATACAGAAATAGGATAAAAACAATTCGGTGTTTTTATGCCAATGTCACGCACAGATAAAAAACTAGAAACTGTGATGTCACATTTAAGCCTTGACATTGTTTTTGTCATGTTTTTTATTTTGTGATAATTTTATAAGAGGGATAACAGCAGCAAACATTCTGGATATGTAATAAAAGTACTCCTTTGTCAAGCATCGTAGACATTGCATCTGTGTGTATTGTTTTAGCCAGCATATTTACTGTATGTGACCAAAAAGTGAGACTTTGTTCATCCGCAGCTAGGAGCTGACAAAAATAAACTAAACCAAAACAAATGCAAGAATTGTAGAGAGAACAAAGAGAGCCACAGCTCAACACAAGAGATCTATGTCTCTCTATGGAGAAACCATTAAACTATTTGTAGAAACCTGAAACAGAGCATTTCCCTTCCAGATAGGCTCCAAGTACAATGCGTTTTGGAAGCCAAGAACCCCGAGAACATTTGAGGAACTGTTTTTTCTGAGTGTAGTGATTTGAGTAGATCTGTGAGAAATTTATTTGTCATTCCCAATTTCTGCAATTTCCTGTCCTTATTTGATCCATATGCACTTATTCCTACAGAATCCAGAATTTCCTACAGGCAAATTTTGGACTTAATGGTTTGAATTCCTAAACTGCAGGCAATCGGCAAGAGAAAATTTCATTGTTCCACCCTACAAAACACGCAAATTGTTTTTTACTCAGACTGGTTTGTTTACTGCCAATGCAGCTTTAAAAATGATTTATCCAAGCATACAAATTCCACAGCTAACACAAACTTCCTCTATACCAGCTGTGTCATGTTATGTGATTATTCTGTTCACAGAAGTTTACTTGTATCTATACATAAGAACAGTTTTCCAGTTTCCATCACACTAACCCACACTGGATATAACCATTTGTGTATAAACAAGTACAAGTATTTGGAACCCAGACAAACATCATGCAAACAATTTTAAAAGCAAATTGATTTGTAATGATAAATGTGTTTGGAAACACTTTTGTAGATTTTGCTCACGCAGAACATTTTAACGTGAAACATGCAGCTCCCTCATGGACTGATCTTTTCGGTTCAGAATGATATGATGATTGAAAAAACATTGGTTTTGTGTCATGGATTTGAATGCAAGTTTACAGTATATTCTGTATAATACTGAAGGATCTAACTAAGGGCAAGTCTTAAACTTATGGCAGAGGGATCCAAGTCTGTGGGCTTAATTTCTCTGGTAACACTAGAGCTCTATATTATAGTAGATTTGAATGATTTTCCTTGCAACCCAAATTTAAAAAAATATACTGTATATATTTAACATATATAATAGTTTCCGTACAAGATTTAAGCTGTAATTCCAATGACACTTGCTTCTATTGCAATTTGTGTGACTTTCCAAAGAGATTATTATTATACAGATAGCACTTCTTGGCCCAGTTGAGTTTAAGACTTGATAAGCAAAATCAACTCAATATTCAATTGTCTAATAGATGTTGTCTTTTTCAATTTCCAAAATGCTATTATTTTTTTATATACTGTCAGGGATCAGCGTGGACTTTTGGCCATGTGCGATTGTTGTTGTTTTTGTCACGTGGCTGCCCCACCTTCGTCTGCTCCTCCCATCCCCACACCTGTTCCCCATTCTGTGTGATTGTCCTTGAGATATTTAAGTGAGCCGCTTTGCTGAATGCAAGGTGGAATCATTAGTTACGTTTACCCTGAGTTACGTTTAGTCCATGTTAGGTGTCGTCCTTTTATTGTTTGTCTCCCATCATTTATTAAACCCCATTCATTCGAATGGCACTTTGGTTTTCCACATGATCATGGATAACATAATGGATTTCCCAAATCTGTGCAAGATTAATCTAATAATCTAATAATTTCAGTAATGTTTCATGAGTAAAAATGCTTCTTCTGAGAACAACCGTGCTTGTACTTTAACTAAAAACTTAGCGACTTTGGTTTCCACTCCTTTCCATCCTCAGCATTTTATGCATCAGCACTATCGCTATGATCGGTGTCTATGTTTATTATTACATTTACAAATATATAGATAGATTAAATCTAAAAGTTTCCTCAATTATTAAATCCTTTATTAAATATAATACAGTGGAATTTGAATCCTTCATATAGTACACTTTTGGTCATAGTGAGATAGGAGTTGACCTGTCAATGTTCAATAACATTATCATCTGGATATTAATCTCTACTCTTCAGCACTTAATACTCCTGTAAGAGCCCATAACTCATACTTTTAGAGCTAGTGGGATGGGACATAACCTCCTCGTTTTAATAAAGCAAGCCTAAAACTGCCTTTACTTTTACATTTTATGATCCCGAGCTGTATTAACGCTTAGAGTGCTGTAATTCAATCACTTTCATTGTTAAGAAATGCTTGTGATCCATCTGATTGATTCCATCATCCATCAATATTATGTAGTTTTATACACTTTTAGGTATGGGAAGAAGTGGGCAAGGCATGAACTTTCTGTAATTTAAGCACCTTCCGACTAAAGGCTCGTTAGTAAGACATTTAAGTGGTGAACTATAAATTATATAAATCATTGCAAAATTCAAACACATCCAAACTTATCCAAGTTATTTGATTGCTGGAAAATCTCTCTAAAACTTGAAATGATTACTCATCTACATGTTTGTCCTTTTGACCTCCACTGGGTCAAGAGAGAGAGAGAGAGAGAGAGAGAGAGAGAGAGAGAGAGAGAGAGAGAGAGAGAGAGAGAGAGAGAGAGAGAGAGAGAGAGAGAGAATATATATAGGGAAATATTGATATTGTGGCCCACATTCATATTTTTTAATAATCATTTTTGCACTTTCATCCATTACAAAATAAAGTTTACAAAATTTATTATCTGATAGTTCAACAGCTATCTGTCCCTTTGGTGTAGAAGTGGTAACTTAGTGGTTAGTTCTAATCCCAAGTCCACCAAGTTGTCCCTGCTGGGCTCCTGAGAAAGGCCCTCAATTGCTCAGTTGTATAAAAATGATATAAATATGCAAGTTGCTCTTGATAAGGATGTCTGATAAATGTCATAAATGTAATCTCTACTGATAACAGATTTAACACTTCATACTTAGATGTAGGAAATAAGAAGTTATTTTCTGAGGACCAGTTATTTAAAATTATTATATTCTTTTTTTAAATCTTTGAATGAACATTGGAATATTCACAAACCTCGAGAAAGTGTTTGTGTACATGAGAAAAATTGACTTGTTTCAAGATTTCTTGCATTAATAACAGCAGTAAATGCTGTACCACTTCACTGAATGTTTGTATCTTTTCAAACTTTTCTATTTCTAAGCCATGTTATCTTTAAGCCAGGTTTAGTTCCATATACTGTTTTTTATTTTATTTTTATTTTTTACCAGTTTTCTGCTTATGTTCCTGTTTGTAAGGAGGGGTTAATGTCTACCTGCATCGTGCTCATGGTCATAAACTTACTTTTAAATTCCTATATGTTACCATACAATATTTCCTGACAAGCTGCTGAAAAATAAGCTGTCGAATAAATCTATATATAATGAAAATACTATTAGTACACAACTGATAACCAAGTTTTATTTATATTACATTTCCAGACCAATTGACTTTGATGCTGCCATTTTACCACTTAAGGGACAATTTGTAAAAAAAAAAAAAAAAAAACAATTTGAATTTAAATACTAGATTTTTTACTAGAAAAAAGAGCGTTATTGATATCTAGTCTTTCCGTTTATTCTATATTGGTATTATGTTGCAGATGAGAGACAAGAGGTTGGGAGTGTTCAGGAATCACAAACACACTCACCCCAACCCCGGGCACACCAGGTGAGAAATAGAGTGTAAAAGAGAGAGAGAGAGAGAGAGAGAGAGAGAGAGAGAGAGAGAGAGAGAGAGAGAGAGAGAGAGAGAGAGAGACTCACAGCTGTGGAGGTCTTCTCATGCAGGCAATAGGGCCCTACAGGCGACTCTCATTATGTGAAGGTCATCTTTTTCATATGAGCAGGACACGGTGACATGTTAAAGTCTGTCCTGGCCAATCTGCCTGACAACACATGATAGTCAAATAGAGTAAACAGTGTGATGGACAAAACTAGACAAAAAATGGAGGTTAAAAAAAATAATAACTTAGTGTGTCATGAGGCAGCAACTAGTATTTAAAATGCATTATTCCTATTAGTAATATGTTGAATGTGTATTGATTTTGAATTGAGTTATTGACTCTGAGAGACATGCCTTGATAAGTTGTGGTCTTCGTCCGGTTTATCCTGTATTTCTTTATAAATCCTAAGAATTATTTTTTATAAATAATTTGAGTTATTTTTCATATTTTTTCACTATGTCAGTATATTTTGAATTACAGTACATTCTCAAATACATACTAAAAGAACATCTAAATAGAGAAATAAAATATTAAAACATCCCAGATTTACTACTAATACATACATATCTATATCTATCTATCTCACTCTCACTCTCACTCACTCATTTTCTACCGCTTTATCTGAACTACCTCGGGTCACGGGGAGCCTCTCAGGAGTCATCGGGCATCTATCTATCTATCTATCTATCTATCTATCTATCTATCTATCTATCTATCTATCTATCTATCTATCTATCTATCTATCTATCTATAGATATATATATATATAAAATAAACAAATACTACAAACATATACATGTCCTTTGTGATCAGAATTACTGATGTGAAAACCATCCTTGATATAAAGAGACAGACATGAGGAATCTATTTGTAGCATAGAGATAATGAATAAAAGAAAATGTACTCTGTACCATTAAATGGGCACTTCTCCGGTTGCCGGCATGTAACCCAATTAGCTCATAATTGATGTACTTTGAAATTCATTAACTTTCAATCCAAAGGCTGGCTTATAATTAACTGTCTGCTTTGCATCCAGCATTTAAAGGACGCCGCTCTTATTAAATCTGACTGAGGCACTATGGTAAAGCCTACTGTTCTCTTGCTTACCCTCAAGAAGCCATAAATCAACTTCAGCCCTGACAAATCCACCATGTTTTATGTAGAACCAGATGTATAAAGCTGTGTGTTTATCGTTCATTTTAGTTCTGTACATAGACTACAACAAAAAACAGAAGATAAAACTGAGACAGCACAAAGGCTAAAACTTGCATTATGACAAAACGAAGTATGTAATATCAAAATATTTCTGAAAAAGATAATCTTTACTACATTTTTAGACTTCTATTACATTTGCTACGAGCAATGATTGAAGCTTCTTGTACAACCCTGAAAAAAGATTGTTATATATGAATTTGAATATAAAGTTATTTCCATTTACATCCATTATGCCCGTAAGTTTCAGGTCACTACTGTATCATCTTATTTAATTTTTTTTTAATTTCTTATTCTAAATAATTAAAGTTTGAATTTTCTCAACACCTTTTGCCAAAGGTTACCATTAAATCTTCATTATATAGAAAACAAATATATAAATTTAATGCTGCCTCCTAGTTTATGACTGTATTTGTTGTACATGGTCTACTCATACTATGGAATCCTTCCTGTCATGTTCATAACCTCTGAACTGTCACTTATATAAATGTAGGTTCGATGTATCTTCTGTCTTGTGTTGTGTTAAATCTTACAGATTATATAAAATAAAGTTCTAGCCATTTTGTATAAGAATTTATGTAATTATACCCGGCAATTTGGCTCGAGTCGGTCGATAATTACACAGGTAAATGTCCTATGGTCTGGCATGAGAGAAAATGTTGCTCCTCTGACATGAATATAAGTCCGAAATAACGCTGTGATCTGCAGATAATTATTCAATATACTTTTGTCAGTATTGATATTCCTCATTGAGGACAGGAGGAGAGAATGAATAAATGGTCAGTTGACACAGGACCCGACAGTGATGGGATTTCTTTCTCTGCTTATGAATGGCCATATGGGAGACATGCGAGCAAAATATTCCATCATGAGACAATTTGGTCTCTAAAACAACATGCTTCCTCTTGCAGGAAATGAGAGGAGAGAAAACAAAATAGACTACTGAATGATACTTTAATAATAATATAATATTTTTGTTTTGTTGTTGCCAACATTCACATTAAACAATGACACACAATCCCACTGATTTCTTTACATTTTTTTTTCTCCTTAAAACAGTTTTAGCTTGTCTTGCCATCTCATAGGACATAACAATGTTTGAATACTACTTGAGAGAAGGTTGCATTTTCTGAGCTTTCTTGATTATGTAAAAAACATATTCTATATTTTAGATAGATGTAACACACTGTAGCACACTTTGTCCTTTTAGATGTCCATTTAACGTCATTAAATTCAATTCTTTTAACTGCGGATTCTGGAAAGTGTGCAATTTTTTTGTACTAGATCTGAGAACGAATCTTTAAATGGTCAACATGATATTATTCTTCTGACCCTATGTATTTTTATGAACTGTGGTTGGGGAATAATTAATAGGATTGTCTCATTTCCTAAAACAAAACCTTCAGTTAAAATTGGCAAACCTCTGTTCTATTGATTTACAGGATGACCCAAGGCTCTAATGTGGCCTTCTCCTGTGTATTACAGTATATACACTGCTCGTTTGGTTCTAGCTTCAGATAATACATCTCCAACAACTGCTGGATGAAAATAAATCTCTGCAACACATTTTTGGTGGCTTCATGGATGTCAAATGTTGGACGCCAAAACATTTCTTTTAGTTAAATGAGGATAGATCATTTTTCCGTTGTTGCTTGGAGATAATGGAACAGCTCACGCTGTTTAAAATAAACTAGTCTCTCTCTCTCTCTCTCTCTCTCTCTCTCTCTCTCTCTCTCTCTCTCTCTCTCTCTCTCTCTCTCTCTCTCTCTCTCTCTCTCAGCCACACATGCAGCCTCAACCTCACCACTCACTCCACTGACTCCTCCCTCCATTCACAAAGCAGCACTCAATCACAACCCTGCCTTAAATTAATCTTAATTAAAAACCTAATAAATGTTTGTTGTTGTTTTTTTTTGCCTTGGATTCCATAGGCCTGTACGTTCTAGGTTCTCACCATTCTTATTTCATTTGTATTTCATTGTAAATATTTAAGGTTTGGCACTTTTGCCAACATTCAGCTTTAAAACGTACAGTATATATTGACTGAATCCACACCACATTGTACAACAAATACTTACATTTACAAACTCATTAATTTATTCCTTAAATAAAATAAACTTTAGGGTATACAGCTATACCCCAATATTCAGAGAGCAACGGGTAAATATAGCTGCGCCACAATGCCTAGAGGTTTACATCCCCGCTGCTTATTCATGAGTCATGGGCAGTGTTAAAGCTGTCATAAATCATCTATAATATAAAAAAATATGTATCTGAAATGGAAGTAGTTTGAGGATCAGGGTAGGCCAGTGCACAACACAGGCTCTGGGTGTGTTTGGGTCTGAGCTCCCAAACTTAACTCCTAACCGTAATCCCTAACCCCTAATCCATTAACATTTACATTTACATTTACAGCATTTTGCAAACGCCCTTATCCAGAGTGACATACAGAAGTGCTTAAGTCTCTATCATTGGATACATTAACTCTAGCTCACTAAGTTAAATACTTAAGATACCATAACCCCAATCCTAATCCTAACCCCTAACCCTATTCTTAACCCCAACCCCTAACAGTACAAAGATTTTAAATGAGTAATATAAAAATAGGATTTAAAAACAATCTTTATGGATGACCTATACAAATAATGTTTAAATAATAATTGTGTATAGCACATTTATGCATAAATAAATGTGCATAAACATTTAAGCAATCTCTCTCTCTCTCTCTCTCTCTCTCTCTCTCTCTCTCTCTCTCTCTCTCTCTCTCTCTCTCTCTCTCTCTGAGGGAGTTGTGCTGTGCCATCTTGCAGATGTCTTTGTGCAAGTGTCTCCATAGTGACTCTACAAGATTAGATGGCAACTCTCTTTTCACTGTGATAGATCTCAGGAGACACGCCAGGCGCCACGGATAGTTCAGCATCTGCTTCTCTTATACAGCTGAACCAACTTGGACAGTGCATTTCCAAACATACCACACCATGTGCACCCTGTGGATCATCTTAAAAGTAAGACTACAAATGTACTATTCCACCATTATCAAGCTTCATGCAGACAAGTGTGAAGTAACTGTAATAATAATTATATTCACAGATTATTCAACACTTATTGTACTTAGTGAAGGTTTTGCCATATAGGTCATTAATCCAATAAGTTATTCTACACATTGCTTTTCTCATAAACTCAAGTGGTTTCCCAAATCACAAATATTTAGCAGTGTAAGTACAAAAGTGTGTCATTAATTAAATTGCAGCAGAAAGGTACTGAAGTGCCCAGTGTTCCTCCAACAATAACAATCTTTCCACTGGTTGATATTGCACATCCTCACTATTCTGTCTGCCACAGATGTGTGTGTGTGTGTGTGTGTGTGTGTGTGTGTGTGTGTGTGTGTGTGTGTGTGTGTGTGTGTGTGTGTGTGTGTGTGTGTGTATGTGTGTGTGTGTGTGTGTGTGTGTGAGAGAGAGAGAGAGAGAGAGAGAGAGAGAGAGAGAGAGAGAGAGAGAGAGAGAGAGAGAGAGAGAGAGAGAGAGAGAGAGAGAGAGAGAGAAACTAGTCTAGTCATCCACAGGGCACATTTTACGATCACGCCAACACTCTCTCTGACCACAGGAAGCAAAGAAGCCTATCTCAGCAGTCTGGAGATTTTACGAGACTTCTTGTTGTTCCATTGGATGACACTGTTTTCACTCCTTCACACTGTTCCTGATACCAAGATCGGATAGGACAGGCAGTCGTGTGGATTGTCTCCGGGAGGTAGAGGAAGAGAGGAAGGGAGTGAGAGAGGGTAAAAAGTGTCCTCTCCGCTTGTGTCACTGGCAGAAAGGCTGATACTCAGAGTATGTGACAGTGTCCATCCTGAGTGGAAGACCCCCTGCAATATTAATTCTCATTTGAAGCAGCTGGGGCTGAGAGTATGAAACATTGAACAAAACAGCTGCCATGGATCTACTGCTGTCAGACACACACACACACACACACACACACACACACACACACACACACACACACACACACACACACACACACACACACACACACACATACTGACCTTGTTCTTTTCCCAGCATGAATATTCTAAATCATCTCTAGTTGTTTTCTGATTAATTGTACCAGCCATTAGGAATTCTGCTATACTTCATTTGCACAGTAAATGTTACTTTAAACTGGAAATTCAATAAGCATTTTTAAACACCTTCAGCTACTGTGAATTGACCCAAATGCACTTCCCAAAGACAATGTGTGCCCAAGTCTAACACTTGCTTCAGCAGATAATCTCACCTGGATACTGCAGACTTAAACCTAAGAACTGCTGCTGTAATCATAAAGACTGTACTGTGCTCATCCCAAACTCTTATTTATTAAACTAAATTAAACTTATTTCAGCACAATTATTAGGTTTGCCTTTACTCATCGACATCTGTGTATTATAATGCTTTATAATCTCACTATCCTATCACGTAGAAGAGGATGAGTTTGGGTTCTTCCTAAGGGTTCTTCCTCATGATGTCTCAGGAAGCTTTTCCTTGGGTTATGGTTAGACTGCTTTGTTATAATGTCTACTGTAAACTCTTTACAAATAAAATTTCATTGCATTTCATTAACTGTTATCTAGCCTGATATAAAAAACTGTTATCTAGCCAAATTCACAAGACATCAGTTAACATTAGAAGAACTAATTGGATGTGCTGTAAAAGTTTGTTTGATAGCAAGGAAGCTAACAGTAGCTAACTGCTAGGTTATGTCACCAGTAGCCATCAGTTTGCTAGCACATTAGCTATCATAATCTGATTATTATAGTATATTGTGTAGATAAAGCTGATTAGCCATGATTGATGATTGAACTGTTACACTGTACAAATAAAACAATTTTGCTAACCATGTTTAACATTTTCAAAACATATTAATGTCTAAATAAAACCGGTTAAAAAATAACTTTTCATATCTATTACTCAAACATTTCCTGGATGTTAATTGGTGGGCCACATAAATTCTTTTAATTTTCCCTTACAGAGCCTGGGTTGCCACAGAGCACTTTTTTCCTCTAAGCAAATATTAGCCTAAGAGTGGTCTGTAGATTCACAAGTCTTTATTTAACTTGCAGCCCTGGAAAAGGATTTATTTTTCCAACCACCTGACGATTCAGGGTTGTATAAATATATTAGACCGTTGAGCAATTTGAGAATTTTTTGCAAACAAATGAATTCAGCAACTGGTGCACTTAATGGGTTTAATTTTTTTTTGGTCAATATTCCTTCGACAGTAATACGACTTCAGTGCTGCTGTTCCTGAGGCTTTATGACTGAACTGATTCCATTTCAAACCATCTCAAACCACGTTACTTCCCGTTTCACATTCCAGCAATAAGAAATACAAGCTGTACTTTAAAAAAAGAGCTCTAGGCAGAATACAGACCCCATGAGGAATGTTCTCGTTTATTTAAGACAAGGGGGAAATCCTGGTAGTAAAAAAAGAAGGTTCCCTCTAATTTTTAGTGACATATTAAAAGAACACACAAGAAACAGACTTGCTGAGAGCGAGTCTCTCCCAGGAGTCGACCCCCACGGTGTCTCCAGGTGGCACTACAAGCTTCCCGCTCACTAAGTGTCAGTGACAGATTCGAAGGCAAATGGGCCTGAATAATTGATCGGGAGCGGGCTAGTGCTGGCGCGCGGTTTGCTAATGAAGAGGAGTGCATCAATTTTACAAGACCAATTAGCAACAGGAGTAATTACACTTATTGCTTTTTATAACATCACTCCCCCTTGTATGCTACTGTGCACTTGCAGTTTAAAAGCATTAAGTGATTATAGGGTAGTCTTTAAACGAGATTCTTTCAATCTAGGAGTTTGCAAACATCTTAAATTCAGTCCTTCACGTGCCGTTTGTCTGATGTAGTTCCCCCAAAAAACGTTCCCAGTAAGTCTTGTGTCTTGATGTGATCAGACGCACAGTACAAAAATTATAAATCAGAGAGATAATTAGAGATAAAGTCACTAGTTATGGCATCAACGATCTTTTTCTCCAAAAAAATGATTACATTCTTTGTCTTTTATTACAGTCTGAATCATTATTTTTCAAGGAAATGGCAACGTCTGACTCATATATTGTTTGTATCCTAAGAGCTTTACTGAAGATGTTTTTATTTCCATCCCACTGCCTTGCAATTGTAATTGTTTACTGAGTAGGAGTTTTTGCCTGCATCACAGTCTGTATCTGAAGTCATGGATATTCACCATCTAAGATCACATAAAAGAGAGTTAGATATGTCCCTTATGTCAGTGGTGGCAATAGGCCAGAATGCATTATTTATAATGAATAAACTAAATCCAAATTATCTCCCAAAACACATAGGATATAAAACTAATGTTTTATAGTGTCTTTGGTAATTCCAAACTGATCTTACACTAAAATTCATAGTTATAGCAAATACTACAAGTGCTAATTGTAGGGCATGTGTGAATCTGTTGGTTCTGAATTGTGGTAAAATAATATACTTTTTTTTTGTTTAATATTATTTCCTTTTTCTCGGGACAGAAGGAATAGAGCATATTCTGAGCTAGAGAAAATCGACACACTGTTACTTAAATCTATATCTGTTTTTCAGCATATCCTTAGTTCATAGTGTGTTTATAATAAACTATATTATATAGTTATAATAAATCTAATAAACTATAGCTTGCTATAGTTTATTGACATTTATGGAAGGAGTCCAAAACAACAGGGTGTTATCTGGTTTCATGGAAAGGCTGTGATTTTGTCTTATTAACTAGAAAAGAAGGGCTGATGAGGGAAACTACTGCTTATTAACTACTGCTTATAGTGTTACCACCTCGATGTGGTAGCTTTCTGTAGTAAAAAGAAAGAAACCACATCGAGGTGGTAACAGTTACACTAATTAATGTCAGGGCCTAAAACTCAACACCCTGGGAAAGACAAAACATGCTGTCATGGTTTATTCCATATATAGCTTAATATTCTGATTAGTTGTTTCTTACTCTACTGAAGATCCACCAATCTGACAATCAATACTGGGAACAGCAGTGTAATGGGCAGCTGGATTACAAACCAAGAGCCATGTTGTTTCTGTACAGTATTTTACTTGTCCTACTCTGACAGCCTGTATGTTTTTCCTTAATGAACTGAGATAAGACCTCATATGTCTGAAATAAGAAAATTGAGAAATAAGACCTCTGATATGTCTGACAATAATTATATAACAAATCAGCAGTACTTAAAGAAAGAACAAGTATATTAGGGGATCATATGGGAGAAGCAAGAGCTGGGCAGAAAGTTTTGTCTAATGACAGCAATGACTGCTGTGGCAGTGTCACATTTTGAGAAAATGAGCTTATATGATGCTTAGAAGAGGAAAATCAAGACCTCTCTCACACTCAGATTGGACACTGGAAAGCGATCAAAGCCGGCAATTTGCATCTATCATCTGCAATTTGAAACTGGTCCATCACATCTGCTGTTTGCCCAGCTTCTGGCTTCCCTCCTAAGAGACTCCAGAAATGAACTATTAGCTTGCGCCTTCACCTCGTTCCACCAGAATGACTGAATATTTAACCGATTCAGAAATATTGCCCAAGACGATGAATTGGACCTGGCACAACCTAAATTGTGTTAATTTGTAAACACCAAGTGCAGTTTACTGGAGGAGACACTCGTTAGGTGAAGGTGAAAATGGGACGGGAAAGTGGGCGGAGACATGAATTTGAGTGACAATGACTTCCATTTCAGCTACAAATGCAATCAAGCTACAAACGTTATAATTATCACATCTTCAGTGTTAATCTATGCTTTAAAAATATATGACCATACTGTAGGAAATGTTTTATAAGCCTGTGTTTAAAACAGACTATAAACCTCATAATATATAGACTTTCACTTAAGTGTTTAAGAAATTTTTCCCACATCAAAGAGGTGTGTTCTGTTAAAATAATATTCCTCTCCCTGTGGACCAAAAAAATCATTTAACAAAACCAGGCAATTGACATTTAGCAGAAGTGTGAAAATCAGAGTTCCAGTCATGTGTTGTGTGGGATGTCTGTTAAAACCATGGCATAGCAGCGGTCCAGCTCCAGCTCAGATGAAGCGATCTGGCTCTAACGCAAGCTATTGTCCTCTTGTCCTTTGTGTTGCCTTAGCACATTAATGAACTCATTATCGTTGATAAGCAAGTGGGGATTGAGGCAGAATGAAGAGTCTCTGCTCCTCATACAGTATGTGCTGGTTTTATAGGTTTTAGTAAAAAGTTGTACATACTCAGTGACCACTGTTTAATTTCTTTTAAATCTTTAGCCTAGTTTTACAGGAATGATGATAAATCTATTCTAAATCTAACATGTTGAATCCACAATGGATTTTTTCAAACCCAGAAATATTTTTCTAATTTCATGATCAACAATCTGAAAATGTTATTTACAATTAGGAGGATGTTACAAAAGAACGTTGAAAAATGTTGCTTATTGTTGGATTCATGTTAAATGTTTGTTAAATATCTGTATTAGAACTTAACAGTGTGTGGTGTTTCCTTTTCCTGGATTAATCATGAAATAAATTGCCGCTAACTTCAAAGTGATTTCAATATTTGTATATCCTAGTTTGCTTAATAAATGTAATTTGCTAATATTTTTTTTTTAATAATCTGATTCACCTCTAATGTCTAAGTTTCGTGGCAAAAGCAAAAGTCAGCATCATTTGCATGTTCACTTACAGCATCTAAATAATTTATGATTTAAAATGATTTAAAAAGCGTATTTTAGAGAGATTGTAAAAATTATGGTTTATTATTGTAGGTGATTTAAAATAAAATGATAATACATTGCACTAGATTGCAGTTGATAATGTCGCAAACTGACAGTAAATCATTTAACCACACTGACATGACCAGTTAGGCTCCAAAGCGAGACTTTACCTGATACATGGTGGCACAGTTAATCACTCTCATCTTCAGCCTATTCTCTCTGCCCTGCTTCATCTCCACACATCTTATTTGAGAGAATTAGGAAGGAATCAATCATTTGTCAGTGTTGTTGCATGATTTTGTCTCCAGGCTAGTCAGGAATGGGGAGGATCATGTGAAGTGTGCAGGAATGTAAAGTGACGCAGGTCGAAGCTCTGGTACTTTCTCTGACAAATGGACTCCTATTTTTCCCTGAGGCCTTTACTTTATAATCCTTCTCTCTGATGGGCTGCAGTATTCACAAGCAGATAGGAGTGACAGGGTATCTTGGTAACTCCAACTGGGGAATAATGATACATTACAATCTACAGGAATGTTCATTCGAATTAGTCTTGTATTGCTTTATGATCATTGGATATTTTTTCCAATGATCATAAAGCAATATGCGCACACACACACACACACACACACACACACACACACACACACACACACACACACACACACACACACACACACAGTATATATATAAATATAAATGTGTGTGTTTGTGTGTGCACGCATGTGTGTGTGATTGAGTGTGATTGAGCGTGTGTGTACTGTATGTGTGTGTACGTATGTGTGTGAGTGTGTGTACGCATATAACACCTTAGCATCTGGTTGTTCTGCAGTGTTTTGTTAACAAAGACAGCTTCCATGCCTTCTCCAACACTTTCATATTAAATCACAGATTCCTTCGCCTGTTACACCTAAAAGACCCTATCTATTTCAGGTTAACTACACGACCCTATGTCTGGAGATAAATAAATTATGGCCCATGGATTTCCCCTTGTCGTTACTGGGCCGTTTCACTTTAAAACTTTCATGTAAAATGTGCAAATGCTTCTTTATCTCATTTACACATAGATGGATAGATAGTTTACACATAGATAGATAGATAGATAGATAGATAGATAGATAGATAGATAGATAGATAGATAGATAGATAGATAGATAGATAGATAGATAGATAGATAGATAGATAGATACAGTGCATAAACACTATGATTATACATCTGATATGCTTAAAGATAAAATAATATATTAAAAATATATGAAAAGTTATTAAAAAAAAAGAATGATGCTTACCGTGCTTCTGCTGTCACTGCATCCTGACCTCAATACAGTAATTGCACCATTTCAGTATGAAAGCAGTTTAAATTTCATCCTCTTTACATTGTTAAGCTTATGAAAGCAACTTGAATGTCATATTTTGCTAATTAGCTTGCTTGGTGTTTTACTACTGTAATAATTGATTGATTGGACAAATATGAGATCCTGTTCTGCTTTATACAGTAAGATCCAGCTGTGGAGGAGAAAATACTGACTCCAGCCAGTAGAGGGCTCTGTCACCTATTGAGTGCTGTACGAGGCTGAAACAGCTGCTAGACATTAGCAGTGAGATGTTTATGCTTTCAGTGTCAGAGCCACCATGAAAAGTTGCAGCATGTGCTGGTTAGCATGTTTGTGCCTAAAATAACTTGCTTATATATAATGATACGGGAAGTACAGTAACATATACATTTAATTAATGTTTATATTAACTGTTGCCTTAGCTGTTTTCAAGCTTGAAAGCCATTTAAAAAAATCTCACTGAGATGACATTAGGAGGAAACTGAGAGGAAGCAAACTCATAAGGGAATCTATCCTCTCCTGGGCCTTGCTATATATCCACATTGGTACATAATATGCATGATAAACCTGAATCCTGTCACCTTCCTTAAGCTTGGTCTTTTCCAACCTGCTCTGTTCATATCCTTGAATCCGCATTCATTAATCAGTTCATTTTATTCCACATAACTATAGATATATAATGTGTTATATACCTTACAGATATTGGAGAATGATGTTTCCCTTATATTGTAGATTAAGTTATAATGATGTCATTGTGTAGCATGAAACTGTCATACATTGACATACAAGCCATCTTTGTTCCAAACGTGTATTATGTTACAAGATACAAATAATTATAATGTGGTACATGATGAGGTTTATACCAGTCAATGATACTGTGAATAACTTTTCTATATTGGGAATAGTAAAACTACAGTTCACTTTCTATATGCTGAAAAGGCACTTAGACTTTACTGACCTATTGAGTTTATATGTACAGACGTAAAATTCATGTGTACTACGCTAACAGTTATAATGGTTTCGAGGTTGGTGGTAAAAAGGTTTATAATTTTAGCCTCGGACAGCCATAAATAATGTGGTGAAGCACATGGGAGCAAAAGTGTTTAAAATATAACTTCAAAAGTATAAAAGCTATGAATATGCTCAAAATAGTAACAGGCTTGATTGTTGTATGATTGTTACCGGTAGATACACTAAAAAGATAATAAATGAAACAAAATATTGCTGGAACTCTTACTTGCTGGCTCCGATTAATTTCCTCCTAAGACACTGTGTCCTTCATAAATGACTTCATAAAATAATTAGTTAATTAAAAGTTAGTTTTTACATCACACCCATAATCTCCACTCTTCTGGGAAGGCTTTCCTCTAGATTTTGGAACGTGGCTGTGTGGATATGTGTTCATTCATCCACAAGAGCATTAGTGAGCTCAGGTACTGATGTTGGGTGAGGAGCTCCGGGTGTTCCAGTTCATCACAAAGGTGTTCAGTGGGGTTGAGTTCAGGGCTCTGCTAAGGACACTCAAGTTCTTCCACTCGACTTTTGGCAAACCATATCTTCATGGACCGGGGCATTGTCACGCTGGAACAGGATTGTGCCTCTTAAATCCACTAAAGTGAAAGAAACATCACTCTTCACTTAAAGTTGGCAGATTATTTAAGTATATACATCTGTTACTATAACCTATTTATAACATACTTAGACATAATCCACTATATTTAAATACATTTACTTTTGCTTAAGTCCTGTGGCTTATAACATAATCTTATTTGTTTAGAGGGAGATAAGTGCTTCCTGCTTTTTTCTGAAATCTCTAATATTCCAAATTGCTGTTACCAATCAAATGGGTATAACGTCATTGTAATCCACTAAATTCTGATTCATAACACTAAATCCACTGATTCTTTCATTGTACAATAATGTGAATTAAAGCAAAGATTGCATCACTTTTATAATCTTTATTCTTAGGAGTGCAAATGGTTTGTGTATGATTAGTAATAGTAAGAGGTCTTTAGGGGCCACATGTAATTATGACCAACTGATTTGTTGGATACGTCTCCAATTTGCTGACCATGAACTCTTAGAAAAAGTTCTCCTTAAGAATTATTATGAATCTAATGTGTGGGTTCCACAAGGATTTCCACATAAGGAGAAACTGAAGAGTTTAAGGGGCAATAGATGAATTGGTGTGTAGATATATTTAATGTCAGTCAGTTTCAGGTTCGTGTAACCCAAACCCTTATATATAGATACATATAATAAAGATGATACCGAATATCAAAATAGTTATTATAATAATATGAAATCTGAATCATATTAACACCTTACAGTCTATGGATTCCTCCTAATGGCTGGTTTACATGTGTGCACAGGACATTAGAGGACAAGAGGTCATTTGACAGAAACTAAAATCACTGTTTGTTTTGGATTTTAATTGTCTTCTTCATTTTCATCACCTTTATTTGTTTTTGCTAATTTTAGATCAAACTGACCAGAGTACAGTATAATCTGCATAATATAAATATGACTTTTATAAAATGGATGATTTAGCCCTGAACAGAGCAGTGTTAAAGCAGATTGGACTGGGTGAGATATGCAAGCTGAAAGCTGGGTGGCAATCTGTGGTGCCAAAGCTCCTTTGGCAGATAGAAAAGCCACATAAGTCCATTGTCACTCAGCATGCTAAACAAGAATAAGCCCGGCACAATGCATGAGAATTAAAAATGGATATCCATTTAAAAAGGATGCCTAAAACCCTGCGTGGGTATTGTACGTGTTTCGGCCCAGATTACGAGTGGAAAATATAGGTTATCCCATGATAAGCTCAGCACTCTCCCTTTTCACAATACAGATCTTCTTTATTATCTTCACACCAATAGTGATGCATGGTCTGTTTTGATTTATTTGCCAGGAAATTTGCATATGTCCTTGGGAAATGAGTGCAATACTTTATTGTCTTGAGCATTATTAAGTTGTAACCCGATGCTAAAAGTCACAAATAAAGAGAAAAACAAAGCAGCAAGGAAATATTTATTGTGATCAATTTGCTTTTGTGATGAGTTAATCAAGATATATGCATTATTCAAACAATAACTCATAA
Organism: Tachysurus fulvidraco; assembly: GCF_022655615.1. Lineage (NCBI taxonomy): Eukaryota > Metazoa > Chordata > Actinopteri > Siluriformes > Bagridae > Tachysurus > Tachysurus fulvidraco. Next base: position 7,477,039 of record NC_062526.1, read on the forward strand.
TACACTAATGGCCATTTGTTTAGATGGTGCTTAACTGTAAGCAAAACCCATTTGTATTTGTTAGTGCATAAGGGTCATTATCCTACAGTCATTTGTCAACACTATGGAGTGTTCTTCTCAGCTTCTTAGAAGTGGAAGCTCATGATACTGGCTTTCTTTAAGCACTTTGAGTACTTAGGCGTTTGATGGCTTTACTATAGAAAGTGATTTATTATTCTGAATAATTAACAGATAAATTAGTGAACAATAACTTGAACATAATACACACCCTTATTCCAAAAGAATAACAATAGCAATAATTACAATATGATTTTCCTATGTACAAATAATTTGCATCTATTTCACAATAAAAATCAGGTTTTGTGCAATAAACATTATGTAAATCCATCAAAGTCACCCGACTCAGCTGATAAAACCGACCTAGCCTGAAATGATAAACGATTAAAGTGGTGGCTGGCTTGCTAATGAAAAGGATACTTGCTTGACAGGATATAAAGGACAAATGACATGTCTGAAAAATACACTTGAGAGTTCTTTCCCCCTTACAATGTGCCTCTGTTCCTTTACTACCTGAGAAACCCCCTTCTATCTTCCCCAACAGCACAACAGACGCCTTATCAAACGTGACTGATTGCCGTAATCTGTACTCTGGGCAGCCATTAAGCAAATTACCTGAATCATTGCAAGGATTAGTCTCATTAACACATGATTAGCATCAAATTAAAATAATGAGTGTTTAACTTGTGATGTCTTCCAGTTGTTTGAACAGCTTGATCAGGCTCACCAGGCTTGCTGAGAGCTGCTTTTTGTTTGAAAACATGGCAACATGAGGTCACTGGATGGATTATAAGAATGAGCTGATAGCGTACATTGTGCTTGAAACTCTAGAATAATCAATTAAGCTGTACAATTTTATAATCAAGACCCAATGATCTCCGAGAGGAAGGGCCCTGAGCATTCATTTATGGCATTTTTTCAGACAACCTTATCCAGAAAGACTCAGATTTCATCTCTGATCAATGGAAGTTAATGGCCTTGTCCAGGAGCCCAGCAGTGGTACACTGGCGGGACTGGGATTCAAACTCACAACCATCTTATTGGTAATACAACACCTTAACCAATGAGCTGCCACATCTCTGGTTGCTAAGCTGAGTATTTATCTTCATGATACAAACACAGAAACAAAGCAAGAAAGACATTGTCATTTATTGGCTACATTACTATGTCTGATCAGCATTAATGTATTCATTGTTAGAGATTTAAGCACTTATGTACGTCGCTCTGGATAAGGGCATCTGGTAAATGTGTGTGGACCATGGTGCTAGAACAACATAGAGCTGAGGCCTTAAAGTAAGTTGACCTAGCAACATAAATGCCTCTAGTGCAACCCAGTGCAAACAGTGCGAGACAAAACACAGGTTCATAATGGTGTTAGCATCGTCCCAAAGATGTTAGTAGCTTCACAAGATTAACGAAGTGTAGCTCATAAATCATAATAAGCTACATAGTCATTGTAATCTATTTTCCCACAATGTTAGCTTCATTGATCCATCTTCTTCTCAATGGTCAACATACAAAAACAGTTATATCGCATACACGATACCTTATAATGGGTGATATACTGTACGTAAGTCCGAGTATGCTTAAGTCAAGAGTTTGTGAGTAAATGAGAGCAAACATAAGTTATACAGTACAGTCTTACAGTCTGATTATAAAAAAAGCCAAATGCGTTTGTACTTGTGTAGATAATATACACAAAGTAATACTTGTAATGCATTACAACATTAATAAACAGACATAATAGTGTGTTTTGTAACCTGACATTATAAGCCATTCACTATAAACTCTTACGCTTAACTATTCATGAATAATAACACAGGGTCATACAAGGCATTATAATAAAAATATTTATGTATGCTAGATAATGTGTTAGAAATGTTTATATTGTATCGTCATTTATAATACCTATTATTATTTTTTTATTCATATTTCTCTCTTGGACTCTTGGTCATGCTTGGCAGCAGCATTGCCAGTGCTTGATCTCACATTCTAACAAGCATTTTTTATGATAGTCTCTTGATATTCACAATGTCAGAAGTTACTGTTTGTAACCTGATTTAACCCTGTATTAACAATGCATTATAATCATATCAGAAGTTATTTTAATTTTCTCCAGTTTACTCTAGCGGTTCCCATAAGTAACTCGGATACAAGCTCTGTCTTTTATTCCATTTATATACCTTATTTTGAACCTAAATCGATAATAATTTCTAGTATGTACTGTAAGTGTACAAATAAATATGCAAATAAGTAAGTAAATAAATAAATAAATCCCTTTTCTGCATATTATGACTATTTAATATGAATCCCTTCGAAAAGACAGCAGCCAAAAGGTTGTAAGCTCTGAAGTGTAATGTACCTTCTGCTTTTAGCTTAACAAAAGATTTAGTGTAAAACCGAAAATAGTGCATTGTGGTACCATTAAGTGAAGAATAGTTAAAACCTGTAATGCTAACCTGCTGTCAGGGGATTATACTCTGCAATGGAATTATATTTCATCCTGCACAGCCATATATATCGTATGTGGCCAACATCGTCTACAGGCTCAATGAATTTCATTTAATATAACTTGTCTCTTTTCTAACCATTTCTTCAGAGGCACTTAATATATATTAAACGCCCCTCAAAAAACACAATATAACACCAATTTTACACAAAATTATTCAGGATTTTTTTAAATAATATGTAGTTCTTGCTTTAAGTATGGAATCATATATCATGATTATAATATGTAAAATTAACCAATGTTTTTATAATTCCTGATTGAGCTAAATGCTCTATTATTAATTATTTGATGACTTATAAACATGTTGTAACACAAATTCCACAATTCACATTAAGCACAGATGGTCTACTGCACATTAGCGTTAGAATTGATAATAGACTATGAATAATTATAAAACTGCTCAACTATTTATTATAAATGAGAAAATAATTAAGATTTAGAGCATTTAGTTTAATTAAAGTGACTTACTCAACTGATACGATACATAAAAGATGCTTCATTCTGACTGTGGAGTGAATTCCTTTTTTTCATTAATTTAGAAAGAATGCTCTGTAAACAATTTTTTCAAGCATCAAATATTCTGTATCTACATATATCTTAACTGTGAAAAATTATCTAGGATAATGTTATTTAAGAACTGTAAGTCAACACTCTGTAGAACATTAGTAAGGACTGACTTAAACAGGGTCAGCAAGCACTGAAACAGCAGGTAAAATAAGTGATTCATTATCTTTCTCATTTCTTTAAGTGTCTGAATTAAAATGGAACTTAAGAAAAAAAACTTCTGAAAGACACCCTTGTCCTAAAATTTTCAAATGCTGAGGTTTGATGAGTTAATGAACTTTAGATTAGGTACAGAGTGAAAAAAGCTCTCTCCAAGTGCAGCAAATAGCCAAGGGCAATAGCTGATAACTAATGTGTGGAATATTGCAATTAGCATAGCCAAGTACTTACAGGGATCAAATTAAAAAATTCATTAACACACGCACTTAATTAAGAAACACTTTTTGGGTTTACATGATAAATTATGACACCTATTAAATCTTCCACTACAGGCTGTAATGGCTTCTTTGCTTCTGGGCAAATGAATGTTTCCTCTTGAAAGCCTCCAAGGACCTGCGGTATTTGTTAAAGCTTTGTTAGGGACTGAAGTCAGCCTGCAAGGGATTTACAATTGTAGCTGTTTAAAAGCAATAGAGTTAATACTTTTTATCTGTTTATAGTTACATTTAATCTTGTAAAATTTCAAAGCAATCAAACTTAATCATTTACTACATTATACAGTACCAGCAATAAACAGCTGATGCCTCATTGTTTCTTCCTCACGGACAAATAAAAACAAAACTAAAATGCAAAGCCTGCGGAGGAAAAATGAAATGAACAGCTTATAACCTCTAACATTTCTAAGACTTACAAAAAATAAATGAGAAAGATTAGACACAGCAATATCTCCATTAATCCTTTCTTGGAGATCAACTCATTTGGACATTTTCTATAAATGTAAACAAATTCATTAATTTATCACCTCAAACTTTTTATACGATTAGTCAGGACATTGTTAGTTTTCTGTGTGTAGAGTACCATGATCCTGTGTTTAGCTGCTGGTGAGCAGGATGATGGGAAATTGGAGGGGTGTGAACCCCTGCTTTGTAAACAATACACTGTATACAACGAACAGGATGAAATTCAAAAATTTAAAACTCATAGTTCTGATGGAAGGAAGGAAGGAAGGAAGGAAGGAAGGAAGGAAGGAAGGAAGGAAGGAAGGAAGGAAGGAATGGCATAAGGGAGGGAGGAAGCAAGGAAGGAAGGAAGGAAGGAAGGAAGGAAGGAAGGAAGGAAGGAAGGAAGGAAGGAAGGAAGGAAGGAAGGAAGGAAGGAAGGAAGGAAGGAAGGAAGGAAGGAAGGAAGGAAGGAAGGAAGGAAGGAAGGAAGGGAAGGAAGGAAGGAAGGAAGGAAGGAAGGAAGGAAGGAAGGAAGGAAGGAAGGAAGGAAGGAAGGAAGGAAGGAAGGAAGGAAATCTGCTTATGAAAAACTGACAGAATAAAATTCTACAATTGGAAACTAGCAGTCCTGATGGATGGATGGAAGGAACGAAGGAAGTAAGGCAGGGAGGGAAGGAGGGAGGAAGCAGGGAAAGAAAAATGCTTCTAAAATACTGACAGATTAAAATTCCAAAATTTAAAACAAATAGTCCGGATGGATGGATGGATGGTTGGATGGATGGATGGAAGAAAGGTAAAAAGAAAAGTCTGTGGAGTGTCTGCTATACAAGTCACTGTGTAAGTTTTATTACAGAAATGTAAATGTATAAAATGAGTGCATTCATACAGTATAAACCTGTGATTTGAGCTGGATCTTCGGCCTGAGCTGCTGTAACAGAAAATGAATCAGTCTTTTGAGATTTGAGAATCTAATAGTGACTGTGCTATAGATGCATTTAAAACATGTTAGCTAGTACTCAATGCTTCATCATCCTTGGTATATGCAAGTACAACACACTGTTCAGTGTCTATTATTTCAGTTATTTCAGTAAGTTTAGGAAGTGAAGTCACATGTGTTAGTTTTGTATATACTGTAATGTGGTTAGCAGTGGCTTTGTTTCTGCTTGGACATTATAAGGAACCCACCAATTTAAAGGGTTGCATAACTCCAAAATGTGTTTGGTCTAATATGTAACCAGTTCCACGTAGTTTCTATGATTATTGTGTAAAAATGTAAAGCAGGGCATACATACCCTAATATTTTATTACTGAGGTTTTGTTGCCTCTTCTATCATTTCAGCCACCGAGCTGATAACATATTAGATATGATACATATTTGCATCCTAATCTAATAAGAGCCTCTTTTCTCCCACCTTTTAAGCAAATATTGGCACGTTGCTGAAAAAATCCCCAGTAGAGGCAGCAGAAGCGGCACACACTGAGGTTAATTTAAGCATCAACATGGCCGCCATCGCTCACTTTCTATCCGTTAAATAAGTGGCCAGAGTCTGAAGCCATGACTAAATTATTAACTGTGTATTTCATAATGTTAGTGACAATATGCTAACATGTTTTTTTTCCCATCCTGTCTCCCTGCCGGGAACAGATGGCTCCTTTTACTTTATTTTCCACATCAAGTATGATTATTTCTTTGTGCCAAAAGCCACCTGCCGTTCCTTGGTCTCCGCACTAATTATTTATGTTGGTAACACACAGCAGGACTTGTTATCAGTTGGATAGTGTCTTAATAAAGGCAGGCACATCAACATATTGACATCGTGTTCAAGGGGAAAAAATTTAGCACAGGCTGGTGGGACGGTGGGTGCTCAAGAGCAGGCCGCTTGCCAGCAAAATGCAAGATGACCTCCTTTTGTTTCTCCACTCGCTCGGCCCTTGTTCTGATCCATGTGATGATAATTAGGTGAATGCATATTAAAAAGTCAAATAAGGTAGGATGCATTAACATTGAATCCAGACCCAGATGATTGTCCTGCTTGTGGTGTGACAGAGAAGGACAAAGTGCTCAACTGCTTAGTGCAATACTGTGGAAAAACGTCCTCCGTCGGATTCTACACACTCTCAGAGCTTCATAACCATGTGGGTTTCAGTTACAAATGGCAATTAAGTATTAAGTATTTGCAAAATTTCAAAGCACTATGTCGGAGAGATAGCTTAGTTATAATCAGACTTTTTCAAAAGTAGAAAACTTAAATAGAATAATTAAACATTATCAGCACTTAATACATCAGGGGTGCAAAAGGAATCATTACAGTTTCACATACAGTTAAATTATTATTCCCTTTAACATGGTTCATATATGGAAATTGATCTTAGGAATAATTGTAATGCTTGGTATTAGGAGTCAACCCACAATTTCTAAGCCAGAATAGGGATTGAAAAAAGGGATTAGTCAATTGTGCAAGTGCTCTCGTATTTAAGACCCTTTATCGGCCCATTTAAGAACATATATGGGTTACAGTTCTCACATAAGAGCCAGGGTATTGTTAGTTTTTTAAAATGCTATTGTAGGCTTAGACAATGCATCAGCTTCCCCTCCTCAGTAAAACTCTAATAGCTTTTAGGATTAAAAATATGGTCCTTGCATTTAATTACATATTGCTGCGGAGAGGTTTAACCTTGTGGTGCGAGGAGGGTGCTAGTGCTGACATATTACTACAGAGAGAGACCAAGGGCCAGAGCAGATGTATTCTTCATCATTAGAGAAGATTTTAAGGTTGCTTAAGACTGGGCATCTGTTACAGGAAAAGGGAACGCTTATTTAGTAAGGTTTAATGACAAATCATATTAAAAGGGGAAAAAAATAAATACATATTGCCCTCAAATTCATTACGTCTGTCCAGGATGACTGCATTAGTGAACAGAGAATACTGCGATTTACTTAATTTTACATAGCGACACTTTGCTAACATTTTCTGTCACATATTAACACACATTAACATATTCATAAATCATTAACATTTGCATTTATGGTATTTGATTCTTAAACCATAAGCATAACTGTTATTGATTAATAGGTTGCTTTGAAGGCTTAGAGGCATTAATAGATTTTTTTTTTACAAGGTCAAGGACTTACAAGGACTTTTATAAAAGTTATAATTATAAGGACAAATATAATAAACACAAAAGTGGGTTTCATAAATAATGTTAAAGTTTTTTTTTTATAATTACAAGATTAGTGTATAAACTTTTAAACTTTTCAGACAACCATGAACCAACCATGATCTCTAAGCAGTTATCACGGATCCGTTTCAGTAAGGTTGTGATTAAAAGTTTAAAATTGTTCATTGGAATTATAGTCAAAAGCAAAACCTCAAATTATCCGGTTAAATCAGCTTCTGTATAAATTACAATTTGTCAAAGTTTTAGAATAAAATTGCTTAAATTCATTGTCTTTCCATTTCCAAAAGTGTTTAGCTAAGCACATGTAGCGTTTATATTCACATGCTCCTAAATTCTCACTTTCTACCGAGAATGTTTCATCAATAAATTACTATGATGACTCTATTTAATACTAGTTTGGCAAGAATACTGGCGAGTGTATTACATGGTGTTAATTAGTATGCAAATGCATTCTTTTACGATCACCTTCTTCATTATGTTTAATCTCTCTATTTATCTGCCAAGTAACAGAGAGATTGAAGCCATGCCTACTGTGTAAAAACATGAAGTAATTTATAGCCTTCTATTAATTTCAAATGCATTGCCTATTAATACCATACATATTTTATGATATATATCATAGTATTGTCTTTCACACAAATACAGTAGTTTAGAGACAAGAGTAATAAGAAAATCAGAATGGACAACTGCTGCAATTAATAAGTTACATCTGTCCCATTGCTACAAATTCTTCAACAGATGCATGAAATTTCATGCATGACTTCAGGCTAGGGATCTAAGTGAAAATACAATATTCAGACAGATTGTTTATTATAAATGGATACATATACAGATGATTAGGGGGCAGAATTTTCAGTTTTTGTTTTTTTTGGAAAGGTTACAGGGACTAACGGTGTCATGAGAGCAAGCGGGAGGTATTTACTTTCAGGTGAAAACAACAGGGCCAGACAAAAAAAACCCACCATGTTCATTTAAATAATTGCACTGTAGTATTCATTCACAACATCCTTAGTACCTGCCTGGTCAGGGACTTTTGAGAAACAGTTACAGTTTGGGCAGCAATGAGGTTGAGGAACTGTCAGAATTCACAACCCAGGGATTTGCATTGTTTATAGAACCACAGTGTAAGGTAAATGTAATAATAATAATAATAATAATAATAATAATAATAATAATAATAATAATAATAATAATAATAATATACATAGTCACAGATAGATCTAATCACTGCATTTCATCCATACTCCATGTTTATTAGTGAATCTGTAAAGCTGCATATGCTTAATTTAACACTTTTGGAAAAAGAGCTCATAATAATGAATAATAGAAACAAATTTGGTTGGCAATCTTCTAAAACATTGTGCCTGAAGTGTATCATGAACTGTTTTTACATTTGAACACTGATAACTATTTCATAGTTGCTTCAAAACATATATTAAAACAAAGGTTTTAATGTTAATCTTAAAGAAAAAGCGTTGCTTTGATAGCCTTAATAAATCATAATCTCTAAAGTTCCAGCACAGATGTGTTATGTAAACAAAATTCTCGGCTCTGATTATCACGTTTGTTGGTAAGAATCTGAAAAGTTTGAGATATTCTGTGATTTATACTGTATCTTGAAGGGCCTGGAAGCTAACTGCTGTTCGAACCTCCTATTCTGAGAAAACCTAGGAAACCTGTGGGATATCAAGCTGTTGAGCCGAGGAGTCCCTCTCATTTGAAGAGTTTGGATTTAGAAGGATCAGCAGGGTTTTAATCCCAGACTATCTGTCTCTGCATGTTCTCTGCTGCCATTATTAATATTTTGATACTATAATCCCAGGAAGAAGCTATGCTCTGAATTAATTTAAGCCTCTCACACTGTCTTACTATGAGGATAAATAATAACTATGAGGTACGAGGCACTTCTGTTAGGAAACTCATTCACATAAAGTGACGGTCAAAATTGTAGTCTGTGCCTCTCACCTTGCTCGTATCAAAGCTTTGTGTTTAATCACAGCTCACCTAATAAGACCCTGGAGAATTATCTTACTGCAATTTCTACTCATAAACAGGATCATATTGTACAGGGTGACCAGAACTAACCTTCTGTCGACATTACGGTCACAGTGATTCACTCTGATTGCATCAGTCACCACAATGGTGTTGCATTTTAATATAGTGATTTGAATATAGTAATATAGTGTTGTATTTTAAACAACACGTGCAATAATAGAAATATTGCAATATGTCTGTTAGCGTTACTACTTACTCGTGGTCTCTTTTCTTCTTCTTTGTATTTATCCATTGTGTTGTATAATGTATATTATATTATGTCTTTATTTTTTATATATTTGCATTTCTTTCTCTTTGCTGCTGTAAAAGAGAAATTTCCCCATTGTGGGACGAATAAAGGTACATCTTATCTTATCTTATCTTATCTTATCTTATCTTATCTAATCTTATATTATCTTATCTTATCGACACAAGAACTTCAAAGTAAAGCCTTCAAGCGATTTATATGGCTCATTGAGGAAACTTCATTCATTCACACATTCACACGTATACACACTCAAGGAAGCTGTAAAGCCTGACAATGGGCAAATATTGGCAACCTTACTACTGTTAAACAGTTGTTGGCATTTGATTATGTTCAGTCAGTTGTGAAAAAATAAAGGGATAAACAAACATCTGTATTTGTTTATTTTAAGCCATTGATTTTGAATATATGCGGAGAATAATAATTTGGAAATATAGAAAACATTATAAAATACCAGTGACTTGAAAATGGAAGATCTTTGTTTTTATCCAGATTTCAGCATGATTTAGATAAAAAAAAAAAAAAGTGATGTTGCTTTTAATTCTTTAATTCAGCTATCCATTCATTTAGTATCTTTGTCCTGGTTAAATCTGTGGCCTGTGCCAGGAACACTGAGGGTCAAGCAAGAAATCACTTTGGATTAAACACCACTCTGTCTAAGGGCGCAATGCACCCACATATCCACACACACACACACACACACACACACATTCATTCATACCCTGGCACAATTAAGAATCACTTGGTTTCCATGTTTTGCAAAACATCAATTGCACCACACTTTTAGGTAATCGACCGAAAGATTTGCTATTAGACCGTCAACATCATTAGCTTTCCAGTTAACAAAATCTTTAACATCTTAAAGTCAATTCGCTTTTTTACATGCACTTTTTTTTTCAAATAAATGTAAAGCTTTTGCCAGAAAATAGGCAGCTGATCAAGTCATCCTGATCAAACCAAAGCAATGTAAAACAGTGTCTTTTAAAACCAACCAAATTAATCAACAGCTACTGTAACACTAAGGGTTTGCTCTCTCTCTCTCTCTCTCTCTCTCTCTCTCTCTCTCTCTCTCTCTCAGCACTCACTAAGCGATAAGTGATAAGGGTCATCTAACACAGACAAACATCTGTGTCTCAGGGAGCAGGTGAAGAGAGGGGAGCATGAAGGCGAGATGACATTCCCCCCACCTCCATCCTCCACTGAGGAGACTGAGGTCTTCATAAATAATCCTTAAGCAATCTGCCTCTCTCCGCTCCTCTTATTAATTACTTTTATGGCCAAAATCAAACATCTGTCACTGTGGAATATACAAATTAATTATGCAGCTTCTTCCTATCAGAATAAATGAAATGTGTTGTCTGATATTCTGGCTTGTAAGCAAAAAAAGTGATAGATCTATGATAATGCATAGGTTTTCAAAAAAGTTTGAAAACTAAATTTATTTTATATCAGCATCCTTATTCTCAGACCACAGCAAGTTATGAGACAATCAGTATGAAAAGTAATTTATAATACATAAGGTTTTTTAAACATGAAACTTTTTCATGTGAAGTGAAGTCAAGGACCATTTCCACCCTTTTTTTACGCGACTTTTTATTCGAGGATTTTGATCTGGAGTTGTCTGACAGAAGACAGCTGTCTGCTTGTCCTCTGCTCGGCAGTAAGGTGCCCTGGGACGTTGCCTGCTCAAGGGTCAGCACCTTCGAGGGGAGGCAACATTTGCTAGCAGTTATTGAGCGGCAGGGAGTCCGCCATGCCCTTCCCCTCATCTTTCAGGAATAAAAAGCGGGCCAGGTTGAAGGCGGGTACCCGTCTGCTGTTACACATCATTCCTCGGAGCTGGAGGAGGAAGTGACCTTGAGGTGTGGGATAGTGTGCCAAGCTGGGCACAGTGGTATGTCTCCTGCAGGACTGATAGGGCTGCTACTTGAGTGAGTGTATTGTCTTAACTTTATGTTTTGAGCGGACTGCTGCTTGTGAATTTTCTCCAGAGAAAAGAAATACTGTTAGTATTGAATTTAGCTGGTCAACTGAATTAAGCTTTGGTACTGTTCAGTGGTACTGTTCAGTTGTTCAAACCACCTTTTGACATTTGGAAAAAAATGGAAAATCATAGCTGACCTTAATCAGTATACCACTACATTATGTTTCTATGTAGAATTTAGAACTCTTTCAAATCCAGTATTCGCATCAGCAACAAATGGGTTAAAGATAAACCTGTGGTTCTCTGATGTAGAGGGATTTTGTTAGGCTGTTTTGAATCCTTTTAAAGGAACATCGCTGCAAATCAATACCAAGTGATTCACCTTTTTACTTTGTTCACCTTTTTTATCCTTTGATGGAACCATTTTACCCTGATGGGCACGCTCTCTTCCAGAATGACAATGTCCTTATCTAGAAAGAATAAAGGCTCACTAAATGATCTGATAAGGATGAAAATGCTGTGAATCATATGTTATGGCTTTCACAGACACCAGATCACAACCCAGGTGAACACTTTGGATTTAGGCCCAAACAACAAAACACCAGTTGAACATTTTGGTAGAATGGTGTTCATCACACCAGTGTGTACCCACACACATAAAATCTGTGGCACACAGATTGAAGTTGTTCTGGTGGCTTGTGGTGACATAACACCTTAGATATTATACAGTATGTCCAGTTCCACAAATACGTTGCCATGTTATGATTCCTAACTTGGTGAATGTATTGTGTCATGTGTATATACAAGATAAGTCATATAAACATTCATGGACAAACTAGAAGTTTTTCATAAAGTTCCTAGTATAAACAATTAATAGGTGTGAAGCATGGCAGCATATATTATGACAAACAACACATGCTCCATTATGCCAGCTGGTGTGATGGTGCGATAATGTCAGACTCATTAACTTCATCACACAGTTTACGGTGGCCTTTTTACGACACAATTAATTGATTCACACATACATTAGAACAAAAATAACTCAACAGAAATGCACTTAGAAGCCAGCTTCTAATCATTTCTCTAAGTGAAAGCAGACATCATTCAGGGTTATAGAGCCAGGACATGTAGTGTATGACAGGAAAACAAGACTGCAATTTCACCATTAATCTCTCGTTGTGGTTTATTAGCTACATAAGTTCTCAGTGTACAGTGGTTTAGTTTGGGTTCTCAGTTCCGTACTGTTCCTGATGTCAAAAAACAGTAGCACTGATCATTTTTCCAAAAATCATGTATTTCACCTCACTTTATATGTGAATGAAATTAACTTAATAAGACTTTCATCTGTTTTATATCAATGTAAAGCCCAAATAGATCTTTTTTGTTTGTTTCAGAAGACCCAGAGTCATCACAAAGTACAAACGGTGGACACATGGTCATATTATGGTCATTTGCCCATATATAATAGTTCTTTATCTTTTTATTTTCAGTTCTTTTGGGCTGCTTTAATTAAGTGAACAGAGATATTTTTAAAGCTACTTAGCCTAGAAAGTTTTTTTTTTTTTCATTTTGTAAAAACATAATTAATAGGTAGAGGAGAAAAACTTTGGTATAATCCAATGTTACTGAGTTGCTGTGAATCACTATGACAGTCCTGTAATAGTAACTCACAGTGTCAGGGAAAATGGAATTGATGGGAAAACTGAGTGCATATGTCAATCACCTGCAAGTAAGAGAGGCTGTCGGTGAGCAAGAAATATGGACGAGGAAAAGGGGATTCAGTAATGATGGAGTTTTAGCTTTTTCTTTGTTCACTAATTTAGTGCCAAGCTAGTGAACAATAGCTGATTTATCCTCATTGTGTAATTTGTATTGTTACCCGCTTGTAAGGTTATTTATCTAGAGAATTCATGATATGCTGCTAGCAATTTACACGAGGGATGTGTTTTAGCGAGCATGCCAACACTATCCAGATCAGGCCCAATGTTTTTTTATAGGCTGGTGAACAAAATACACATTTAAGATAATGAGAAGAAGATCAACAAGAGTATGGTTTATCTGCTGTATTTTAGCTAGCTATTAAAACATTTTGGTTGCACAAACAGACACGAGACACTACATGTGTACTCAATAACTGTGGCATGCACAATATTCTAATAATGCTTCCATCATTACCGAATATTCAGTTAACATTATCGATAAACAATTATAAGCGTGTCCATGTTAAACATTTCATACTACTGTGGGAAATGTGTATTATTGTTGTCATTAGGGATAGAACACAGTGTGCAGAATGTGGTTTGTGACACAGTGATTTCTCAGAATTCTCTCAGCTTGCTCACTAATACCTATGAGGTTAATCCATATATGACGTAGAGCATGACAAAGCTTTTCTGCAATAACAATTTCCTACCAGAGAGGGCTGAATTTATAACTCGTACATTCACCAGCTTTCAATATGACATTGGCATTTAATCACAGATGTAGAACATTAAAAAAAGAAAGGAGAAAAGAATATATTTAAGCTGCCTATAATGACTTATGTCAGTGAGCTATTGCCAGTTATTTAGGTCCATATGTTTATGGATTTTGGTCCATCTCTGAGATGAAATGAAGAAAGGATTTAGCTTAGAGATTCCTCCCTTAGTCTTTGAGATGAAGATGGAATAAATGTTTTCCTCTGCTTTATATTTAGGACGCTTTTTTTAACCTTGTAGAGGGATTTAGTGGTAATTGTACACAAGCTGCTGGCTTGTGCAATCTAATGAATGTCTTTTATCCCAGTATCCAGCCCTGTAATAAACTCACATCCTTGAACATCTGAATCCATCTTAAAAGAGCTGGCCAACTTTTAGAGAAAGACAGGAAAGCTGGGGTAAATTTTACATGCCTCACTACAGTGTCATTGTAACCCAATAGTAGACAAAACAATGACTCATACTATATATATATATATATATATATATATATATATATATATATATATATATATATATATATATATATATATATATTAGTCAGCAATATTAGCAATATTAGCTTTTGTTTTAGCAATGCACCAAGCAAGTAACAAGCTAACACCGGGATAGAAATTTAGCTACTAGCTGACAGAAGGTAAACTTCAGGGCAAATATCAGAGATATAGGAAACCTATGTCAAAGTCAAACCCTCTTAGTGGGGTGATTTTTTAGATTGTCTTCATTAAATTTAAGTAATCTGAGACTTTTATGAGAAATGCTGGCATACTGTGCAGCTTTTGGATCTACATACAAATCACAATACCTCAATGTAAGAGAACAAGAAATTACTTATCCTGTTGGATTTGGGATTAAGACAGCTAACAAGGTAAGTTTATAATGTATTACTGTTTGGCTAAGAATTGAAGTTATGTTAATGAGAATCTAAACATTAATATGAAGTTCAGGGAAGATTAGATGGGATTTGTGGTGTGACAATGTACTGCATACTTCTCAAATTCTCAGGTAGGCTATGTTTATCAGGATATAATTAAACTTGTGGTACCCATCATATTAAACTTAGATAATTTTGTTACCTGGTAAATTTATGATGAATATGGTAAAGTGAACTGTATTGTAGATTCAATATGTATGCTTATAGATTCATGGTCCTCAAGCTTGGTTTGAGTTTGAGTTGCTTTAAGAGTTTTGCATGTTCACTTCATGTCCCCATATTTCTTACCACTTAAAAAAAAATATGCCTCCCACCTTATTTCTAGTGTCCACAGGATAGTAACATGTTTCAGGAATTGGTTTCTGATCATTTCTGTCCAAATGTATGTTTAGCTACAGTATATCCCGCTTTCCAGCAGTACAATTTTGGCAGTGTATGTGCAATTTTTCCTATGGGACACAAAATGGTGTGACGTGTATAACAAAAAACTGATGTCATGCAAGAACTGCATCTTTTTGTAGGCTTGTTAGCCCTGAAGTTGACGTAGCAAAATAGTTAGCAACAGGGTTAGCAACAATTTTACAACCAATATAGTCTTCAATTTGTTTTCCATTTTTGTTGTAGTAAAACTATCAATACCACTGTTAGAAGGTGGAAAAACAGGTGCGTAGATAATAAAGAGCCAGACTATACATTCTGTTTTTCTATATGAGAGAAAATTAAAGCATATACAGTATGTCCAGGTTTCCTCCTTTAAGAATGATGCCTAAGATGCTCTTCCAACAGATTGAGAAATTAAGAGGAGTCAAAAGTAAGGTGATGGTAATTAAATATTTGCCGTTTTTCTGTAGTATTATTCACATTTATGGCCATTTATGGACAGGAGTCAGTGAAAGTAGGAACAGCTGATCTCCTGTAATCATGTACCATGACATGCAAAGATCTAAGACTCCTTCAGACTAAATATCATCCCTGTGCATATGAGATTCTGTTGCGGAAATATGTTCTGAGGTGGAATTGATTGCTCGTCTAACTAACCCGATCACGACACTTTCTGCTCCAAGAACATTTCAATGAATAATTGAACTCCTATTTGCTCTCTTCAATCAGCTTTCAGAAACCGTTCTGGTCTTTTGTTGCACAAAACATGGCAAGACACGGCCTTATTAATTCACCCTCGGATTTTCTGTTGGTGGAATATCTAATGGCATTTTAATACTGTAATATTGGTTTAAGCATTTATATACAATTTAACACTTATGCTATAGTTATACACTCTTTCCCAGACAGTATGCAGTCACAAAGTGGCATAGAAGAAAATCTTGCACATATTCAATACCATAAATTCTAAACATAATATAGAAGGTAATGGACATACAGTACAAGCAAATTCAGAGACAGGGTCTGAGATTATTTACAATGTGCTTAATGCTTATTTGTGGTTGATTTTTTAATTTTCATTATTCTAGTGAGAAGTTAGAAATTCTATTTACTCCTTTTAAACACCAAATATGTCTTCGAATTTCAGCAGAGACTCAATTTGGCTAGTTAGTGATCTACTGTACAAGACGTCAAGATTGAAGGTGGTGTTATTATAAACAGAGAAGCTTTAGAAGCTGATTTGTTTAAGCAGAATGTTTTAGATAGAGATGAATCATGGACTAATCCCCACTTATCAGTGATTAGTTGAACGGTATAACATACTGTAGTACACCAGAGACAGACATGTTGATGAAAGGAGTTTGACTAAAAAAATTTACTCAGAAATTGGATGCCGTTGAAGAGCAGATGTTACTTATATCGATTAATATGCAAGAGATTCAGTGTTGTTTTATTTCAACAAAACACCTTAGTGATCTCACTCTGATCAAGTGACCAAGCAGAAGTGCTTATCCAACAGATTGTGGCATATGTTAAAGCAAGGCAACACGGTCAGATATTCTTGCAGACCTCAGCTCTGTGCAGCTCAGTCCGCTGATAGCCCTGTGAGGCATAACGTTTCCAAACCATTTTCTGTTTTAAATTTGAAATAGAGATCGACAGAGAAAGAGAATATGAGAGCTTTGCATATTCATGGCCATTGCTGGAGGCTAGCACGACGAGCCTCAAAGCCCTTGACAAAGGTCACATACTCTTTGCCCAATCCTGTTATTAGAATAAAGATGGAAAGCGGTGTGGATCACTCTGCCCGAGAGCTAGCTTCACTGTTTGTAGACATTCCAGCATATGCTTGCATGATAATAAAAAAATGTAGCATTAAATATGGTGGCAGAATGGATTTTGTTCCAGGGAACATATAATGAGACAGTCTTTGTTTTTCTACTTTTTGTGTGCAAGATCCTTTTTAATACATGGCTGCTAAAGCCAGTGCTGATGCTTTTTTTCTTGTATAATATAATTTACAACAGACTGAGGTCTATAAATGGGAGGCATTGTAAAATATTTCCATTATGCACAGAATGTCACTAGGTAATAAAAGGCTTTAGGCCATTTTTACGAGTCTCAATCTGTTGTTGTTCCAACAATTTTGGAATCTGTTTAAAAACCCACAGATAAATTTAACGCTTTCTTTCTAGGGCATTATGTATCTGGATTTTTTTTTTTTTTTTTTTAAATGTTGTGAGCCTCCACCTTTGACTGGACATTAAAAAAGACATCTAATCCACTAAAAGGAAAATGTGTCATCTGGACATTATTATAGAAGGTCTCTTTATATTGAAGTTATATATCTTTTCTTAACAGAGCTGTAAAGGTTTCACAGTCATTTAAGCAGCAGTTGAGACAGATTGATGTTAATGTCATTGCAGTTACAAATGAAGTGTGCCTGACTTGCTGGCCCCTTCATAAAGCAGAAATGAGCTTCATCGATCATTAACTGTATACCTTTTGTACTGTATAGAGTATATAGAATTTGTATAGAGTTTACAGGTTTTGCAGGTCTCAAAAGACAAATAAGATGGCACGGAATATTTCAATAAACTCAAACAAGCATCAAAATGCATACAATCTTATTGGGGGGAAATGGTAACACTTTCTCATATCTGTTTTCATCAAATCATTAGAACAGGGTGTATATTTCTGTGTAAGTTAGTAACGATTGCTTGTAAACATTTTTAATGATGCCCCATAAACAGGGGTGTAGACAGATCAACGAGGTGGCCAGGTTAATCCCAATGACTTTCTTGGGGTGGCAATCAAAGGTGGGGGATGAGTACAGTGATGAGTACAATCCCCATCAGACATGCAATGGCACTTAAGCAACATCTGTTTGCTGTCTTTCATACTACAACAATGTATAGCTATAAAAAATGTGATATATAATATGCAAAAAGTAATATAAATATGAATTAATCATGGTTTAAACTAATTAAAATAATATTTTTTTTTCATTGTCTTGTCTTTTTTGAATGTATTAGAATGATATTGCTGTAATTTTATGTGAATTTTGGGATCTGGTAACTGGTGCATAAGGTGCATGGGGTCAAATCCCAGGCCACCAAACTGCCACTCCTGTTTCCCTGAGCAAGGCCCTTACTGTAACCATCAATTGCTCAACTGTGTCAATTAGATCGATGTAAGTCGCTCTGGATAAAGAATCAATAGATTAAAGTTTACAAACAACAGTATTTTTTGCGCAGTTATTTTGGAATTAAGTATTTCTATATTGCATTACAAAAATAAAGCCAATAGTGGCCAAAAAGGGATACTTTTGTTGTTGTTGTATATATGGCCCTATTAAACCAACACATACATAAGCCAGAAGGCAGCACCAGATCTATGTATCTCAGATACAAAAAAAAAATGAGCAGAATTTTATATCTCTTTGTATTTAAAAGCCCTTTCTGTGAACAAGCCGGAGGTTAATCTAAAGGTTTATCTAGGGAGGTGGAACAATAAAACAATAATGTTTTAAACTGATGTAGAACACGCTTTTCTTAATACCCAGCATCCACAGAGAATATCCAAAATCTCTTTTTCACCATATGCTGCACACCATAATGCCATCCCAAGATACACCTCATCTGATTATGCAAAAGTTGAGTGCAGTATGAGGTGCATATTTGCCTACGCTCTCTCTGCTGCAATATAAGCTTCTTTTCAACTATAGCCGCAAGCAAAATAGGACAATCTGTCTTCCCATTTCTACATAATAAATTTCTTTGTCAGTTTATTTTATATATATTCCAAGGCCCAGAAAACATCTGTCTAATCTCTGCAATGAAAATGTTCATGTTATCTTTTTTTTTTTTAACATGGCCCTTCTGTTAGCAGCTTAAGGCTGGTATGACAACTACTCATTTATGTACTACTCACACATCTGGGACTAGTGACAAGCTAATGAATAACTGTGAATTATCTGAAAGAGAGGATTTTACTTATGGCTCTATATTATGTCAAACATGCATTTACATTTACTTTTCTGGACCCGGGATTCAAAACATTGACCTTCTGATCAGGTCATGAGTTCGAATTCCATGCAAAGTGTCAGTCAGCAAAGTGATACTAAAAAATGGAGCTACAGAATGTCCAACTTTTATCGTCATGGAGAACAATTAATCGAAGACAATAGACCATCTGCTGTCAAGACTGTTCTTGGATGGATCTAGAAAAACCCACTCAAGAATCCACCAGAGACAATCTCAGAAGACAATACACACTCATGTGTTACAGTCAACAGAATTTCTACAGAGAATGTTTAACAGTTACTTGTAGTATATTGTAAACAGGACTTTCTAAAGGACTTGTGTGATGCTGAGATGTCTGCACCAGGAGGATTGCGTGGCCATTCCATCAGTCTATCATAGAAGAAAGCTTACTTCCACAGCTACAGAAGTGGTGCAGTTAAACCACCATAAACATCCTACAACAACTTAGATGTCATGGCTAAGAAAAGCCTAATTGATTAGAAGTTGTGGTACCTAGGAAAAATTGTAAAATTGTAAAAGGATACTGATAATCCTGCAATAAAAAGATGATCGAACACTGTCTCTTTAATGCAATTTTGGTCACAGTTTTTCCACACTTAGCTCATAGGCATGGCTTTGTAGGCTTCCTTTCTATCTATCTGTCTCACACTCTCTCTCCATTTGGGTCTCCAGCTCCTGCCAGGTTATTTTCAGACTCATCCCATGTCCGCCAGTTCTTATAGAGGTGTGGATCATGGCCAGCACACATGCCACAGCTACAGGGTGCCTGATTTCCATTGGTTAGAAGGCCAGGTGCCGCTAATAGGGGGTTTTGTATATCTTTCTTTTGAGGTAATCTAGAAAAAAAAACACTCTCTATCATCAAGTTTCATAACAAGTGCCAGATCATTCACTATATCAAATGTATGCATGGTTTGATCTTGTCAAGAATTGGCATGCAGTGCGGAATTTTCTTTAATAATCCTTGTCAAAAGATTGCTGTTTGGAAATCACAATATCACAGAGATTTATGTCGAACGAGCGATAGGGTGACACTGCCACTGTTGACTCCAAGTGGAAATCTGTTATCTTTGCTATGAGTGGTTTATGACTCACATTATGACCCGAGTGCTTTACCTTGACTTTACTATACAACCTTGTTGTACGCAAGGTTGTCATTTCATCTTTTTCAGATTGACTTTTTCCTTCATATTAATGTGTTTATACCTGCAACAGCAGAGGTAAAGTAAAATGTCTAGTATTATAAAATTCCATTTCTTCAGAGGTTTGGATAAGTAACAAAATGAACAAACTGTCAACATTACAATGCTTAACCACTTACTACTGTAACTAAGATTCCATTAAAAGTGGTAATAAATTTCCTTTTTTTTTTTTTTTTTTGTAATGGCACTCCACTACAACTATAGATTTTAGTAGTATGTTGAACCTGAAGCAGTCTGAGTAAATGTATATTTCTTTGCTCGTTTATCTTTAAACATTTTTCTTTTTTCTCTTCTTTTTTGTACAAACCATTCATGTCTTTACTAACTAACACACAACAGGTAAATAAACTTAAGAATCTGTGGAAATCTGTGAAATTCCTTAACTTTACTGTAGTTTTACTGTCTGTAGCCCTGTAGCTAGTCTCTGGTCTGGCGAGCTAGCTTTGGGTAAATAATTTATATTAATGTATATGACTGGATAAAGTGCAACAGAAACTACAATTGTTCAAGTTTAACCATCTAGAAGCACTGAACCACAGTTTTCTTTAATACATTGAATGGCTGACTTCTGAGTCCAAAGCATAATTCTTACATCTAATGAAAATGTGACATGTATTTGACTGTCTTTAAGGTTGAATCTTGGCATATTTACCAGTAATTCTGTTGATTAATGTTATTTCTGGGTTGCATTCAGAAAGGACACTTTTTTCTCTCTACACAAGCTAAATAACGAGCAAGCAAAAGTGTGTTTAGATTTTCTATCTCTACATTAAAAAAAACTAACTCTATTTTTGTCTCTCTGAAGTAGCTTTAACTGTAGGGCAAGCCTCAAGCCTAAAGACGAGACTCTTTATGCTCTTTTCTCACAACTCTCTTCCTATTTCTGTTATTTTGAGCAAATGCACTCAAACGGTCTGATATTTGTCAGTTGGGGTACATCATTTTACTGATGCACAACCTTAATTAATACTAACAGCTAAAGGCTCTTTTGCCATCTCATTTTAATATAAGTACTTCATGCATTGTACATGAGTAATTATTTTTCCCATTAATGTCGCTTGTAGTGCTGGTTGAAATGGTGTGATTAAATGAGATTAGAGTAAGGCTACAGTTGCAATAAGCGGGGAATCTTTCACTCTGAGTTTTGCTTAAAGTCAAACCATAGAGTCATATATAGACTCAGAGTTTGGGGGATTTGTTTGCATTAGGCCTAAAGGAGAGAAGCATCTCTTGATCATAAAAAATTAATTAAACTCTTGTGCGATTCATCTTGATAGGTCAGACATTGGGCAAGGGCATGTGTATGTTTTTTATTTAACAGTTTTATATATATTTATGCAAACTTTTGTTTTACAATCTTTTGGTAGGATAATGATTTGACACACTATTAGTAGTCATAGTAGCTAATAGTACTGTTAGTGGTACTGTATATGGTTTTAGGCAGTCATAAGTAAAGCCTTTATCCTGATGATAAAATGTATAGCTAATATTCACTCATTTGTTTTTCATTCATCTATCATCAGTGTCACGGTAGATACCATTTAATTGCCTTGCTTAAATTTTAGTTTTGTTAACCATTGTTTTCTTGAGATGTTCACCCTCTGCAAGGCAGGTGATGCTTAAAGGTCTGGGTATGGCTTGCTGCAGTGTGGCCTGCTGGGAGCACATGGTATTCAAACCTTTCCTTCTATTTTTCTGTTAGCAAAAATTTTGATTTAAGCATTGTCTTTTTTTTATCAATTTGTTTTCTCGCTTTTTTGGTGTAGATTACTATGTAATAAAATGTGAAGTACAATGGAAAAGGAAAGCCTAAACCCTTAGCAGACCCAAGAAGTAAGGTAGCAATTTGATCGAGGTACAGTACAAAACTAGGTAAAAGGCATTGCATCACACACACTTCCCACACCTAATTAGCTCCATGCATCCTGCCATGCACTGTTTATGGGAAGTGGAATCAGGAAAGAACCCATACAAACAGGAAAAATCAAACTAAGGGCCAAGGAATTGAGAGGTGGAACTCCACTGCACTTCTGTGCCACCATGTGAGCTAACACCTGAATAGTGAAGTGAGGTGACCCATACTCAGAATTTGTTCTCTGCATTTGACCCATCCAAAGTGCACACACAGCAGTGAACACACAAACACCGTGAACACACACCCAGAGCAGTGGGCAGCCATTTATGCTGCGGCGCCCAGGGAGCAGTCGGGGGGGTCGGTGCCTTGCTCAACGGCACCTCAGTCGTGGCCGGCCCGGGACTCGAACCCACAACCTTTCGGGTTACAAGTCAGCCTCTCTAACCATTAGGCCACGACTGCCTGATAGATAAATGAATACCTGATAGAATGGACAGAAGGCAGGAGAAATATATAAAGTTTATCATTTAATAATACATAAGCATGATTAATAGATTAAGCAATCCTATCTGGACATTCTGGTCTGGTCTGTAAACATGGTGTTTCTACCCACAGAACTGCTGTTCACTGTATGTTTTTTGTTTTGTGCACCATTCTGTGTAAACTCTTCAGACTGGCGTAGGTAAAAATCTGAGTAGATCAACAGTTTCTGAAATACTCAAACCAGTAAAAGCCTTTCATTCAAAGTCAATGAAATCAGATTTCTTCCTCATTCTGATGTTTGAGGTGAACATGACCTGAAGCACTTGACTGCATGCTTACGTAGGTGTACAAGGGTTCCTGAAAATAATAGATTATAGAAATTTAATAGTAATAATTAAAATAATAGAAATGTCTATTTTATATTACTATAGGATTATATGAATTTAATAAATTATTTCAGTAAGATTTGAGAATCAGCTATGAATTCAAATTTAATAGCAATAAATAAATAAACTTTAAAAAATTTGATACTTTGGTACATCACATTATTGAAATCAAAAATTTATACATAATATATTTTGGGAGTTTGAGTTTCCAGTGACCTGAAGCAAGACATTGAATATTTGGGAGAAGGTATAAAAAATAAGGAAAAGGGAAGGGAAATGAAGGCATGTATAACCTTCCTTTAATATGGGAGGAGCCGGATGCCAACTCCACCTCTCCTCACTTTTCAGAAGTTCACCTAGAATTTGCACAACATTTGGAAAGAAACGTACCTTCTGTGTGTGTCTGTTTCCCAACAGTCTGTTTGGAAGCTAGCGTAGCGTAGCCTTGCATGGCAGTATTCCCAAAGGACTCAGGTGCCAGAGCTTGCATTTGAGCAGGGGGTATGTGGAAGGGGGCTGGAGTGTGTATGTTTGCGAGCATGTGTGTGTGAAGGGGTTTGAGTGGACCATCTGCCAGATTTGAGGGAAATCACTGCAACATGCAGGTGCAGCAATATTCTGCCCAGCACGTAAGGTAAAGACAATTGGGGAAGGCGCAGATTTACAAGGAGACAGTTTTGCTGCCAAATAAAAACATTGAAGTATCATGGATTTGCAGTGTATGGCTTTTCTTAGCTTTTCCTAACTAAATCAAGTAGTTAAGGGGCTTAATATATAATCACCAAAAATCCTGTTTTGTACAAAATCACATCAGCAACCTGCTGTCCAAATGCAATACACAAAGGAAAAGTCTGGAAATGGAAAATAGGCTTTTAATTAAAACGTAAAAAACTTGTATCTATAATCACAAAGACTGCTTATATAGTCTACAAGAGTTCGTAACATATGGTTCTTATTGTCTAAACAGTAATACATTTGCAACCCAAATACACAAAGAAATAATACATTTTGTCTCATAAATTGTCATGCAGATGTTTACATGAGTCATCTGGGCTTGACAATGTAATTACAATGACAGTCATGCATTACTGTGTAATCCTGCATTCACAGAGAATTCAATTAAACAGATATGTGTATCTAACATATTTGTGAGTGCAACAGGGGGAAAAAACATACCTCAGGTATAATCCTAATATGGACAGACATGGATTGAGCTTTTGTAGTTGAAGTGTACTAGGCCACAATTCAAGGGATTAGTGGAAAAGGTTATTGTATTTTTTTTTTTTAAATAACACAAAAGCAGATTTCATTATTAGAAGGTTGAATGTACCATCTGTGCCTGAATGATTTTTTTCTCCATTCTAATACATTTCCCTATATTACAATAATTCATAATACTGCCAGGGAATTGCAAACATGTGTATAAAGAGATTCAAGCAGTTACATCAGGACACTCAAATTAAAGTAAACCCTGGTTTTGTAATGTTCTGAGCAAGACAATTAAACAAATTGATTTTTTAACCCCATAATGTCCTAGTGTTCATCCTTAAAACATAGTTCAGTAAAATTCTAGGAAAGATACAGTATGTAAGAATGTGTAATTAACTAAGGATGTAGGTCTTTAAGAAACTGTATACAAGTCTAAGGAATAATCAGACCTATTTGAACACACAGCAGTTTTGCAGTAGCTACAGTTCAATAGAAACATGTGGTAAGTTAACCACATACATAGAAAACCATGTGTTAAAAATAAAGGAATAAATTTTGTTTCATGTGACATTTTCTTGCCATAGTGATAAAATAGAATATATGAGAGAATTGAGATTTTTGCATGTGAAACAAAAACACTGAGGAGTCCTTCTATATCTACTTGATTCTAAAACAAGTAATTGAATTATATACTACAAAGGTGATCATTTCCTCATTACTTATTTGCACTCACTGTAGATCAGTTTTGTCCACATCATGAAACATTAGAGGCTGCCGGTTAAGGTGCAGAATTTTATCATGGGATGTGTAAAAAAGCAACAAAACAGTGAATACAAACCAAAACAGCACAGTATACAAACTAAGGCAGATAACGAAGCTCAGTAACACACTCACAACATCAACAGAAGCATGACAGTGAGGTCCATATAAACTAGAACTTTAGTAGGGATGGGGATTAGGGGTAACACAGAGCAGGTGTGGATGCTGGTGAGACATGTGAAAGGCAGGGGCTGATGGTTAAATGTAGTGACTCAACAACTCAGCATAACCTTGACTCTCTAAAGAATTTTATTTTATTTTTTGTGTCTTTTTCTTGTAACGCTGATGTTTTAGGGAAGTTGTCATGGTGCTTTAAAAGACATGTTTTTGCACAAACCTTACAAGTTCTACTGTGTTTTTTTCCTAATTGTACTTGAATTGTTACTTCAGAGTTCTTTCATTGAACTTTCTCTTCTATTAATGTTTAAAATGTTACATTTAAAGTTTAATGTAAAGTTATAGTCTCCAAAACAGCCAAGTCAGGAAGATCACCGTTCTCACTTTCCAGCTTCATCCAGCACACCAGAGGCTGGTGGTATTTACAGGAAACGTCTCTCCATAGGGGTCTGGTCAAAGTCATTAAAGTCACAGTCATGCTTTCATGGGAGAAATTCCACATGCTTGGCACAGTGGGAGTGTGAGGAGTGATGAAAGGTGATTAGGTGGGCTATGCCAGTTAATTGAAGTAAAGGGTATTTAGCAGAAGGGGGCTGACCACATGAGGAGCCAGTTATTTCCATATCAATATTTATGTTTCTTTATTGTGGTCATACTTTTTCCCAAAACAAAAGTTCAAAAATCAGTAATCTCATCTGTTAGCATGTGATTTACAAGTTCATTTAAGGTTTATGGGTTCACATGGTTTTGGTGAAATAATGTTATCTTCAAAAGCATTCAAATGAAATATGGCTTAAAACTACAATCCAAACAGAAAGCAAAATACCAAGAAAGAAATTAAAAGAACCAAAAACTTGGATGCTTCCACGTGGATGTTTTTTTGTTTGCTATGTCAGGGCATGTAAAGCTCATAAAAAGCTAATTTAGAGGCTTCTGGTACTGTTATTTAACTGTAGTGAACTTCAAACATTCCTGAAACATTTTATTCTAAAACTAAAATACAAAAATAACAACAGACAATAACAATTAGCATTAAAAACAAGCTAGCCTGCTAGCATTAGTGTAACACTAATGTTGATGATTGCCTTCTCAAAATAATGAGTACTATGAGCGGCCATTTTGGTTTTACATTACAACCTAGTTGGACAAGGAAATACAAGTTGCATCTTTGTCTTGAGTGTAAATAAATAGAGTGCTCTGTTCTGAAAACTTTTCCATGTCATAAAACGTATAAAGTTACTGCTTAGTATCACGGAATGTTTCAAAGCACTGACAATAGAGACCCTTCCAAAAATGCTAAATAAACATCTGCTTAAAGAAATCATTACCATATCAACAATTAATATTTGTTTACCTGGAGAATATGCTACTGTATAAAATTCCCTGTGCAAGTTGTTACCAAAGAACGAGCACATTAACATAAACATGTGATTTGACCTCTGACCAATCAGAGTTGTGAATTCAACAGCACTGTGGTGTAAGATAAAATGAATATAGATATCTCTTTAATGCAACGTTTTTTATTGTTTATATCTTTTTTGACCAGGTTTATTTTGCTCAGGTAATGCAAACTTTTGAAAACTTGCTTACTCATGTTTCAGAAAGGGAAGGGCTCTGCTCTTGTTCTTCACAGATCAGTTCCAGTCCTGGAGGCCTGGCTACAGTGTCCTGATGATGTAATTATTTCACAGTGGCACGTGGGAAGCGGGCAGCTCAGGAAGGCATCGCTCACCGCCAAGTGTGCAGATGTTTCTAATTGCTTTCCATTACCAAGAATAACAGCTGTTTATATCTATCAGCATATAATTCACAGGAGTTCCAGACTGTTAGGATAGCATATCCCACCTGGTGACCATCGCCGCTTGTCAGCTCTAGGAGAAGGACATTTCTGGTTGCTTGAGTTTTGAAGACGCCCTCGATGAAAGAAAATGTCACCTTCAGTCATCTTTATTTAGTATCTGAGCGTACTGAAGCTCAGGAGCTACAGTAAATCCTGCATAACAAATACTTCTTCATATTTTGTTGTCATTAATGGAAAAAAAACAGATAAGAAAGAAAGGTTTGGATTTGATTGTACTGTATAATTTATGCAGGGTTGCCAGATTCTGCATGAAATCAACTAGTCCACTGGCCAATAAAAAAAACCCTCAAAGCTTGTAATACTCTCCAAAGTGATTACTACCACTGTCAACTAAAGAGTATCATTAAAACTAACATTAACATTTTAACATTTTGTGGCATTGTGGTGCAGCATGTAGCATAGATACCTTGAGTTTTCAGGATATTGGGTTACATTGTAGGCATTTGTTGACCTTAAGCCTGTCTGGGTTTCTTCTAGTTTCTCCAGTTTCCATTAATTTCCAAAAAACATGACTTCAGGTTTGAATATGTGTACAGATGGTACCCTGCAATGGACTAGCATCCTGTCTAGGTAGTATTCCTGCCTCATACTTACTGATGAAGGCTCTGGATCAGGGAGTAGGATAAAGCAGGTTCTCATAAGCAAATGAATGAATGCCATTGATGTGAAGACAGTTTACTATTTTTGTTTTAGATACATGTACCACCCTGTCTTGTGCCCCCATTGCCATGGGATAGGCTCCAGGGCCCCTTTGACATTGGGTAAAATAGGCAGTACAGAACATGGATGCATGGATGGACAGACGGACGGACAAAAGGTTGGATGGATGCATTGATTGTTATCACGAAGCCTTATGTTTTAAAATAAATACCATTTCACCTGTTCATTTAACACAGTCATAAATAATGCTAATCATAATTACATACTGCACACAGGTAATACATAAAAGGTCATACATTAATTCAATGTATGAGAAAGCCCCAATACCAAATCCTTAGACCAAAAAGGTTATTCATTATTTCTAATTATTATTATTAGTAATGAATTAGTAATTGAACTAAGAAAAAAGTCTTTCCAAGTTTCTTTCACTTGTTTGTTCATGTAATACTTATACTTGTCAATTCTTTTAACCTTGCTAATACTTATATGATCTAAAGATCTTGCCAGATTGATTTAATTTCATCAGTTCCGTTTCAGTAGCATTTTCTTGGCTACTGTACAAAACCCTTAGGTCTCCAAATGTAATAGAGTAGCAAACCCAGGAGGCATTGATCCCTCAAGTTTATAAGAGCTAACCTCTTGATAGCTAGCCATGATAGTAGGCATCTGCTCCTATTCTCTGCCCTCACAAAGGACTCTGTTCTGCTGAGACATGCAGTACTAGACAGGATAAGCTTACTGTGTCCACAGACTGTTTTATTTCAGATGGAATGACTCAGTCCTGCATTTTTTTTTCACATTATCGGCCCAGTGCTTCCTCTTACATTTCGTTTCATGGGGCATCAACCTTAATTTTTCCCATCACTGGTAGCCTGATGCTTATGAAGCTGTTTTGCCTCCCTTTTTTTCATTTCCTCTTTTCTTGATGAACAAAAAAAAAAGCCAATTATCTCAGTTCAGGTATGTAAGATGTCTTCTTCTATTACTACAACAGCACAGCCGAGGCTTTAGGCTTAACACTGAGTCTACTGCACTATCAAAGTTTTAGCCTGAATAGCAGTGGGTGGTAGCACATTGCTAGTTCATAGCTGGAACATTGCTCTCAGGGAAGATTTTTAAAAGAAATAAAAAACATCTAAATTCAACCTTGTGCTGACCTTGACACATTGCTATACTCACCGCTGACCTTAAACCCTCTGTAAAGCACAGCATCCCTGGCTGCAAGCAGAACTGTTTTTCTCCTCGAGCTGTGGTGCCATAATGTTTTTTGAATAACTCACCCTCTGCCCCTTTAAAACTGACAGATACCCTCTTCACAGACTTTGCAGGCCCACGCTGTCTGTCAAGCACACAGTTTAGAGTGAGCTATCTGCATGGGAGCTTTGCCAGTGAGAGCAGAATGTCATTACGTGTGGAGGCTGCGGCAAGCGCCGCCACTGTCATGGGGAATTCATCACCGAAAGTGATGATCATAATGGACTTTGCTGCAAATGAGTTTGGATGAGCTGCACTTTTGGCAAGCACTGCAAAATCAGCAGCGGTATTTATGGATCAAAAAAGATGGGCAGAGGAGGGCCTTTTTTCCTTGATGTGGTATAAGAAGAATAAAACGCTTTAGGATGTGCTGTTACAGTAAAGCATCCTCTACAGTTGCTGTTATTGATAATTTTCCTAAAACGGCATGCCCTGTTATGTTTATTTCATTTTTATGATCCATTTATTCTGTTATATTTCACATTTTACATATTATCTACATTAAACATATTTAGATATTCTGCAATAGGCCATGGGTGTGATCTGTTTAAGCTCTGTGTTTGTATGGATATGTTGCTGATATTCCTTTTTTCCTTTTGGATTATCTGATTATTGATGTATGGCATGACAAAGTTTGTGCTTGAAATCACTCAAAGAACTTGAAACCTAGGCACTACCCTTGAGCAATATGGCTAATGCAAGAAAAACACAGTATAAATGACTAAATAGCAATAAAATGCAGAGGCATACTAATTATATTTGCTCATTATGAGATAATGACACGTAACAAGAAAAAGTATCAGTGCTGCAGATTTTCTTTCAGCTGCAAAAACAACTCTCCAAATGTTCGGCGAACTCATTAAAACAATGTACTTGAAAGCTGTGGGATTTTTTTTTTGACTACAAGATCAAAAACATCGCCAGCATGAAGGCACAGTTTTATGTGCAAATGATACGGAAGGTACAATGGCATCACGACAGACCGCTGACCGCATAATTAGCCGTGATATTTCTTTTCTTTCCCTCCCTAATCTGCCATTTTTCATGCATGTTAAAATCTGCACTCCAATCTGCCATTCTAATTGGTTAAAGAGTTCAAATGGGGAACAGGATGCTGATCGCTTATTGGCTATGCTGGACTCAGCTCAAAGTATTAGTGCTTTTTCTGCCACACAAAACAGCTTTTGGCCTTTATTTCTCCCCATGTTTTCTTCTTTTTTTCTGTTTACTGCTTAGAGCAGCAGACCATGTTTTCTCTTGGCTTGTAATGTGACAGCTGCACTCTGACGCTCAGTTCAGTGAAGACGATGTGCAGAGCTTTTCACAGAAGGATCACGCTACCCAACTTATCTGATTACCACTGATGTACATCACACATACCAGCGTTCAACTTTAAAGTGGTGGGCAAAGCAGGGACTGACAAATTGGGAAAATAAACAAAGCAGAGGGTAAGTGACACTGGGCCGAACAGAGCACGAGGGCTAGCTGAAGATATGTGCCAGCATGCCATCGTCTGCCAGAAGCTGGATAAATATACAAATGCACGAAAAGAAGACTCGCTTAGACAAGCAGCACTCACACAAGACTCTCTCTGTCAGCATGAGCTGAGCTACAAGCTGCTCCAGACTGAAAATCAGGCTGGACATACTCTCCAGCTCAACCGAAAACATTTCTACTAAACAGCAGTTAGGTTCTGCCCCGACATCACAGGGGGACATTACTAGAGCATACAAAGGGCTGTTTAACAGGAGTAAACCTCAAACATAAGAGAAACGGTTAGGTTTTACTCATAACTTCTAAAAGCAAAAGCGCATTAGCTTTTCACCATTCAGCAAAATAAAAGTCTAACAAAGAGGTAGGAAAGACTGCAAACTTTGGACTTAAGGTTACAGAATACAGTGCAGTTATAATACTAGTGTCATTGCTTTTACACTATAATCATTACAATATTTACTTCAGTAATAGCTAACACTGAGTCTCACATAGCCAGACCTTTAAATTGATGACAGAAGGTCTGGACTGCATAGCAGCTTACTGTATATTGGCAAAAAACTGCCCAATAGGGCATCTAACTGACATGTAAAGTAACCAATCACAGTTCGTTTTTTGTTTAGTATCATGTTTCAGAGTTTGAAAATGTAATGTCCATGCAAAAACAGACCAGTGTGCGACCATATCTCATTCATTTTAGAAAATCATGCAGATTTGTAGTCTATGCTGTAAACTTCATATCATTTGGGAAATCCAATGTTTATTTGATTATCCTTGTTCCCTGAGGGAAGTACAGCATCACAACCAGGCAGAACATTAAAAAAATGTGATTCACGTGTCTCCCATAAATACTGTCAAATCACGAATTTCCCTTTTTCGTTGTCACTCAGCACGGCTTTCGATCTAATGTATTTCAATAGGAAGCATCCTTCGTGTCTGCACCAAATTTTTCTTTCTGACACTCAGAAGCATCGTTTCTGCTCATTTGTTATTAATTTTTAAACTTTAAGCACTGTATTACTCAACATTTAACCAGGAGATTTTATCCCTGTTGTTATTGCTTTATATTCTGTAGGGTACTAACCATTGTGTTATGTTTTTTTTTTCTGAGAAAAGCCGTTTTTCCATCTATTTGGTGTGTCAAATCGGACAGTAAACTAAATACTACATTACCCATCAGCCTTATCTACTTTGACTATGTTTAGGACGTTAGCTAAAACTTCCTGATGACCCACCGCCGATTCTCTTTTAATGATCTCCTCCTCTTTCTTTCAACACATAAACACAAAAGTGTGCTTGATAATTCAACAATACGATGTCATGACCATCTGTTTTATTTGATTCTCCTGAGTTCTGCAGGCCGTGAATTCTCCT